>NW_020229904.1:1669307-1822301 GCF_003227715.2 Harpegnathos saltator
AAGACGAGAGTTCGCTCTTCTAATATCCCCCGGGGCGCGTAAAAAGAGTTAACTTGTTCACGGTGGATATTCGAAATTTCGATACAATAATACACACACTGGCGCGAAGACACCGGTCAAGATCGAGAATATCTCTACCGAGCGCGTTAATAACGGCGATCAGCGGGTTCTCCCGTGCGCTGTAGGATCGCGCTCTCGTCCTGGGACGGGCATAATGGCGGGTCACCATGACTAAAAGGGCTAATCATGACAAATGCAGCCGTTACTGCCTCTTCAAGGGCCCAAGGAATCTTCAAGAGGGTCTCTCGCGGGACCCGTCCTCGTTCGCGGCTTCGTCTGCCATCCAAAAAGATCAGTAACGTGTTCTTGGTACTCGCGAACGCGCGTCGAACTCGTGGCCGGCGCGCGTTCGTCACGGTACTCAACGTGTCGTTTGTTCGGCAAACTCGATGGGCAGCTTTTGTTTTCGTGTATTTGCCTACAATTCCGCGGACGGTTATCGTGCCGCAGGGTTATTTGTCCATGCGCCCCGCGGAGAAACGTCGGGCTGACTCGCTGATTTCTTCGACGTTCTTCTCTTTATCATCGGGTAACATTCGCGCGTCGAGCAAATATTGCTCGGGACGATCGCGAATTTGCGACAATTTGTTACGTCACAATTTGTTACGTCACGCGGAAAACAAACTCGCAGAGTAAAAACTTGTAATCAGGATGGTAAAAGCAAACGAATATATAGAAGAAGATAGTTGATGTGCAAATAATTTTTCTTGAGTGACCATCAGTGTCCGCAAGTATGTTACGAAAAAGAAAATTAATTTTAATTTCCTTCCGGTACGCAGCTCGCGGAATATTTTGTTTTTTCTTTTTTTTTTTTTCACTTTAACTCACGTTCCAAATCAATTTCGCGTCAGTCGCGTGAATTGCTTCGGCTTAATCTGCAGAGAAGTCTGCGGAAATACCGTTGCCAAGAGCGAAACTTCGAATAAGTAAGACTCACTTCGAAGGCGCGTTAATGGGCGATGACAATGACGAACTTATCCTGCACTTCACGCAAGGATAAGTTCATCCTCTCGAGAGATCCGCTCGTTGGAACTTAATTCTATATCAAGGGGGTGATAGTATTTGAAAAGCAGTCGCGAATATCGAGTGTGTGGTGCCGATGATATACAAAATTATTATTATTATTTTGTTCACCGTCGCATTGTGACAGAGAGATGGCACGTTTGATAAAGTGCAATTTGTCAATTAGTGTGTCCGCTCGCCGTTTGTCAGAGCGGACTTAACGATTCAATAATTACACATTTAACACAATCGGCCACAGCTGCGCATCGGCTACGCCTGACAGGTCCGTTCTGAAAACCCTTCACCCGCTGGACGTCTTTTTCTCTCCCGCCCTGATAGCCGTTGGCCCCGCGTGTCTTTGGCAGCGCGGTCTGTAAATTAATTAATACTAAACGCTCCATCGTGAAAATGAGGAGCGCGCGGTAGTTACCTATCCGTCTATCGCCCGTGAGGTGAGGAGAAAGAAAAAAAGAAAAGAAACGGACACTCGGAATAATTAAAAAGTAAATGAATATTGGAGGAACAAGCGGCGATTTAATTAAGCACACGCGGTTGTTATCGATATTTAATAATAACACGTTTTACACGACCGAAGAGCGCAATTATTGAAGAATAGTCTTGTTAATAACGGAGAATCTTATCGTGTCTCTCTTTCTCTGTCTCGCGTCTCTGTCTCTCCTTCGACAGAGGAAATTTTCAATTCAGCAAGTAGAAGCTGTTAATTCGATTCGCCGTTTTACGCGATCGCAGATGCAGCTACTCTCCTCTCGCCCACTAACCTCCCTCACCCCTCCCCTTGCCGAATCGTCGTTAAACGAGATTAGTTGAGGAATAGAGAAATGAGTGGTTTTAATAATAATAAAAAAAAAAAGAGACAAAAAACCGCGCGCTGATATACAGTAGCGATGGGCGAAAGGAGAGTCTTCGAGTTCGAGTCCGCGAGGAGCCCTCGGACGTGCGCTCTTTTCACCCCCTCGGGGCCTCCCCTCGCCTCTCCGCGCGCGTGTAACTCTATAACCCGGCATATCTGCACATTTGTATCGAGCCGCGGGGTTTCAGGTCGTGCCCTCTTTTGTCGATCGATGATGTTGTTTCGTTTCGTTATTGGTCGCAAGGTTGTACGCCGCGCGCACACGCTTCGGCTGTATCAGCACGGATGCCGGAGGGTCGATCCGTGCCGGCATATGGCCGAGTATCGTGTTACGAAACGTTTGTCATCATCAGAGCAGTCATTGTTCCTTGGATGCCCGACGGTGCTACTGTGCACCGGCAAAAATCTCCAACGAGTGATGTCGGTCGACTTCTTTCTTTGCCGGCTCGTCGTCGGCTTTCTCGGCGGTCACTTTTGTCAAATAGAATCGCACGATATAAAACCTTGCCCTCTTCTCACGTAATTTTCTCGTCGATTTTCCAACTCGATTTTCGGTCTTGGAGACCCGAAGTCTCGCAGATGGAGCTATAATACTTTGTAATTCTCAACGACGCAGTATCGTCACCGCTGCGTTTTTTATCGTTGCGCGGATGTAATGCGTACAGAAGGGTATACGCGGTGGAAAAGCCGTGAAACGACAACGATTACGATGACGAAATCGTCGTTGGAAGTTACAGCATGAACTTGCTGGTGCGAGCATCGAATAAGATATCGAAGATACCGGAAAAACTCTGTTTCCGCACTCTGGCCCGCGTTGCTTCTGTAATTTCCGCGAATGATTTATTATTCTAATTGTTTATTCTAAGTAACCAGCAAAGACGCGTGGTACAATGTTCCGTCGACACATTGTGCTGTGCGACAAGCAAATGTAAATTATCACAGCGGGGACATTGTAGAGGTCGGCCTCGTTCGCCTGCCGGCCGTTCGTCTACCTGCGCGAGTAACGCGATCCGCGGTCTTTTACGCTATCAATCGGCCATCATTACGCGTAATCAAGCGAGTAACCGGCTGGAGCATTGAGCTTTTTTCCTGAAAATTCGCTCTGCGAGCACCCTCGGCAGGGTGATTCAGGTGCACGAACAATCCGATCTTTTCGAGCGGCAGCTGTGCGACGTCGACTCTCTCGCGGAGAATTACGAGTTTTTCACCCCGAATACATATATATATATATATATATCCGAGCCGCGTTTAACCCCAATTTCGTAACCCATTGATGCCACAGGTCAGACTATTTTTTGGTAATAGTCTCGCGAAAGGCCTCCTGCGGATCTGGTCTACCTGGTTCACCCTCTCGCGGTGAAATGTATCTTTTTCTTCTTATTATTCCTCGAAGGAATTGTACACTTTTTTTTTGTAGACGGTTGGACGTTCGATGCCCGTCTGGGAAAATTGTGAAGCCCGGTTAGTCGAATATAATCATGTCGGAAACGTTACGTTGCGCTTCCACTTGACAAAAGGGTTAAAATTATGTGGCACAGGGAATGATCCCGTCAACGTTGCCTAACCTCCATCTGCAGCTCAACCGATTTCTCTCTTTCTAATTTTTAACCGTAGGAGAAGTAATGGAAAAGATTTACTTATTTAGAAGTAATAAAAGGTTTACTTAGAAATATCGAGAGTTTGATATGTCTTTATCCGCGAGATTCATAAATTACTAACACGAATCATTTTCTTGAGCGAATACCTTTCAGTTGCATATTTGTATTTTCATCAGCTTATTTAGTCAACTTTAGAGGAAAACTATCTTCCAGGCTGAATTAAGATCGATTCCGTGAAAGAGCAAGCCAATAAATTGTTGGCGATCGCGAGACGTTTTCTACACCGTTCGATTTCGATTTGCTGTTTTGCAGTTTGACACCTTCCTCGTCCATGACTCTTTCCCATCCTTATTTCTCTCTCTCTCTCTCTCTCTCTCTCTCGTCGACAGCAATATTCGTGACGTTCGGCCAAAGGAGAGCCACGGGAGCCGCAGAGGCAAATTCGCACGGTGAAGAAAGCGGCCGTTAAACTGCCAAGCCGCTCGCTCGTCTATAAGCTCCATATTTTCCTGGCAATAAATTTCACGAGGGTTGCGGAGGGAGGTGGGGTGCTATTTAAGCGTGCACCGTACGAGGGGCGGTTCCGCGCGTTACGGCGAAGGTAGCGAGGACTCGGCGATTCGAAATCGTAAATATATAAGGACCTGATATATTTACGGCAGCGCAAGTAATATACATGGCCGCGATTATGGCCGCTTCTTGCAGGAGCAAAATGAATCATCTCGATAGCGTGATCAATGAGTCGATAACAACGAGTGGTCCTCGCCCGCTAAATCAACCGGCAAACTTGCGGGTCGTATCGAATTTCCTCGATTACTTCCTCTCAGAATTCCTCAGTTTCGATCAATATTGCTATCTATTTGGTAGAAATTGTGAAGTGATGTCGGCATTAGGAATTTGAAATTAGTAGCAGACATATTTTATTTTCTCTCGTGTCGTTTCATATGATGAAAAGTTTGTGCCAACTTGTAGTTGCCAAATTATAATATAATCTCTCGACTGGTTTTGTCATTTTTTCTTGACATTGCCAAAATTCTACAGTCTGTCATTGGAACTAAGAAGCTCGTCGTTCTTCGATAAGAGCGATCGCTTCGGTGAAATCCGTTTCTTTATTCTCTTGTGCCCTTTTTGGAAATCAACTTTCGGATTTTCATTTTATTGTCCTTCGTATCGATTTTAGTCTCTCGGACAGAGGAAGAAGTATCGATGGGAGCTTTAAAATCTAGTTTTGAACGAATCGAGTATCGAGATAAGATTGATGCGGCCCGTGGGAGCAACCGCGAAATCGGGTCATTGATATTAGATGTTTGACGGATAATTTCCACGTTGGTGTAAAAGAATCCTTCTGTTGAATTCTTCTCCGAAGACTTGGAGTCTCTTGGAATTTTAAACGACGATGGCATATTTCGAAAGAGCTGACGATACATCACCTTCGATCACTGCCACCTTCGGACAACCCTTTAAGATTGTTTGTGCCGTTTTCACGCGGAGATTTCGCGACAATAGCGAATCGTGAGCGAGATCCAGTAGGTTAGTCTAGCTAGCCGGTCGAGTCTTGTAAGACATTGCCATACCTCGCAGGAAACTGTGCTCGATCCTGGCGTTTAATTCCCTCTCGAGATTCCTAGCGTGAAATCGCAAAATTGAAATGCCACTTTACGCGAGCGTATTCGTTAGTGTTTCAGATTTAGATTTTATAGATATTGCTTCTTGACGATGAATTAGGATTTTTTAATTTTCAATGGATAGAGTTATCCTGAGAAAGTTCTTTTCCCTAAAAAGAAATGCTGTAATATTTTAGCACGTTTTACATTGTCGTTACCTACCATGTACCAAAGTTATTTTGAAATGCCGTCGCACCATTTCTTGATATGCAGAAAAATTTGCTTCGATAATTTTCTTTCTTTGATGTTAAATTACCTTCAAATATATCGCGTGAAATTTCCTAGCATGTGATATTCAAGAAAGTTGATGTAAATTCGAATAAAGAATGTCGAATCAATCGGCTGAAAGAGTAATTACATAGTATTACACCGCGTCTCCACAGTCGACCGTCGGTACGTCATTAATGAAGCCCCTTAGAATTTAATTAGCGTTGAGAATCGGTCCGCGGAAAGCATGACGCACCAGCACGATCTAACTCACTTTTTATTTAATTATTGTTCCGGGCTATAATTAATTCCTACGTGATATTTCTCTTCCGAGCGGCTCTCATTAAATTTTACGCGCGGTAATTATAGAGAGTGTAATAAAACACGAAAAAATACGAAAAATATGCGCGGTCGGACAAATTTCGTTTCCCGTATACATTTACGACCGTTGTCTTACATTCAGATAATCTCTGACCATTAATATTTCAGAGTAGATTCGAAGCATCCTTTTGTCAACGCGGCCACTTCTGCCTCGGAAATTCATTCTCGCCTTCTTTCCAAAAGTACTCAAACAGTCACTCGTTAATTATCGAAATCTTATCAATTTCTCCTACTTAATTCGCGGGAACGCGGTAACGCGACGTGAAAATTGCAACGCGTCCGAATTCGCTCGCTGAAGTCAGTCGCTCGTATGTTTTCGTGGACGCGATTCGTTCGACACGACGCAGATGTATGTTAGTTTTAATGTCGCGCGCCGTCGTCGTTCCTTCGGACAACGCCGAGACAAGATCTGTCTTCGGCGTTCTACGTATCTCCTCGCGCACGAGAAACGTATCGAGACGTTTGCGAGAGGACGATGCGCGAGTCATCGATCACCACGACGTTGTTCCGAGTGACAGTGGCCTGAACGTTGTTTTGGCATCGGCGCGGTAGGCGGGTTCCGGAAGTGAATGGACACCCGCAAATCGAAGGTTGTAACCGGTTCTGTCTTGAAGCAACGTCCCGCAGGATGAGCCATTATACCGGACGGGCATCTAAACACATCCCGTCGCGCATCCCTCTGTCCACCACGTGAAGGAATTTACCGATTGATGGATCAGCGATCACGATCTACCTCTTTCTGTCTCTCCTCTCCCTTGGCCGTGCGACAACGCGGTTGATCCACGTCGAAATACACTCGAGGGAACCGTAGATCTCGCGATAAAGCGAGCTGTCCTTGAGCTACCCTTGAGCTACCGAGCCTGTCTTCGGGGTGTGCGCGTCGCCTCGTCGTCGTCGCGAATCTCTCGGCGGAAACATAAATATCTGATATCAAGTGTGCCTTTACCACGAAAATATGCAGATATATGTGTCCTGACAGATACGTCAGGAAGTACCGAGGCGAAGCCTTCGAAGATTCCACGGCGTCGGAGAGTCACTCGACGAGGCGAGACGCGAAAGTGCAAAACGGAGTTTATTAGCGCGCGCGCGCGCGCGCGCGGCAGGCACGCCTGGCATTTAATTTTTTATCGGCGGAACAGAAAGGCGCGCGCGTATCCATCCTCTGTTTCTCTCTTTCTCCCGTCCTCGCTCCGGTCCCCGCCCGTCATCTCCCTTTCCGCTCCTTCATCGTGACGGGAATGACGCATTATGTACTCGTGTTTGTGGATAAAAGTAACCCGACATGAGACCGAATCGACCGTGTGGCAGCCGAAGAAAAGAGATAAAATGAAAAGGGAGGGAAAAAAGAAAGGAAAGAAAGACGGCGAAGAGGAAGAAGAAGAAGAAAGGCCGACCGTGAATTCTGAGAGGCTGACTCAGGCTGTGATTAAGTTATAGTTAGAGGTAGCAGGTACCATCGGGCGTTAGACAGGTGGATTGTGTCGGCAGGTTGCACAATGATCGGCGCCTTTACAAATCAAAACAATTACTGTCTTCGGTAGTCCCAAGGCGCGGACTCGATGATCCATAGTCCGCGATGATGAGTCCCTCGCCTATTAATTATCCATCGACGCGCGGATAAAATTCCCTCACAATGCGTGTTACGCTCCCGACTAACTGTTCCAGAAGCCGCGCCGACCGCGGCCATTGTGACGTGGCCCTTTGCGCGCCCTTTAGCGCGTACTGCATCTGCAAATGTGCACGAGAGCGTATATTTTTAGCGTGTTCACCGACGTTCGTCTTCGCGCCGAAGACGAGATAATATTTCACATCTTCGCACAGACAGAGTCCTCGCGCGCGCGCGCGCGCGCTCCTTCGCGAATTCCGCCCGTCGGAAAGTTCACGTTGCCGCTGCTTGCGACACGGTGACGAGGCGTTATTCGCCGTATAATGCCGCGGGATGACAATATTTTTAATTTCGACCCGGGTGTAATAGGATCAGCCGGAGTCGCGGGTAATGTTATGCGGAACCTCGCCTCACCTCGCCTCGCCTCGCGCGTTAATCCACTTGGGTGAAGTTAACTTTTAATCTCCTTAAGTTTTAGGCCCCGGATAGGTGCTTCATTTTGTCTTTCCTACGGAATGTGTAATGTGTAATCCGCTTAGGCACCGCAGATGATCGAGAAACGCTCACTGGGGGGGGGGGAGGGGGGCATGCCCGTTGAGCATTCCCGACGATACAATCGCGCCAAGAGACACGTGTCCCGTTTTCGCTGCAGTTTACGTGGCGTCAATCGAGCGTTTTGTCTCCGTGACGGAGGTAGTTCCTTTCTTCGTCGGCTAATTAACTCGAGACGAAATATCCAACTCACGTGGCCCGCTCGGGGCCGCCGTCGAGCACGCCTGAGAGGCGCGAAGCTGGACGTTAGGTGTGCAAATAGAATACCTGAATGTATAAATTGCGAAGTATCTTGTTCGTATTCGACGAGTATCGAGCGCATCGCACGAGCGATCTCGCGAATCGCCGCAAACCCGATAACTCACGGCGCAGTACCTCGCCGGAGCGCGGAATCGGAGCTCGACTCGAGTCGAGTCGTCCTGGTGTTGGCGTCTTACGGTGCTTCCTCGACGTTACTACCGTATCCCGCTGGCGGAACTCGTTCTGTCGTCCACCGGCCCGTTTCACGGTGGACACGGTGAAATATGAGAACCCTTGGCTCGCGGCCATCTAATAGGTGTCTGCGACAAATAGCTTCGAGCGCGAGTCCGCCGCGAAGACGCGTAGGAAGCTCGTAGGAGAGCAGGAAGAATACGAAGGAGGAGGAGGAGGAGCGGGCGGTGGAAGATGGCGCGCGATATACGCGATAATCGATCGTCATTAGCACCCCGCGGACACGTATTCCTGCGTAGTCCTGCGGAGGGTTGAGCCGAGCCGCGCGCAACAGAGGTCGACGTGGCTTTCCCGTGTCAAGGAAACATTAATATCGGACACGCCGCTGACAAAATGGGAGGACCGTGGATGGCCACCCGCGAGCGTGGAGAACGTAGGAATTAATGACGAGCTCTTCGTGGCCGCAGGGACGACACCTCCGACACCCTTACGGCGACCTCGACGGCTCGTCGGGCTCTTCGCCTCGTCGTCGTGTCTATTGTGTCGCAACGTAGCCGCGCGATTCTCGCGTGCTGACGCTCGTTTCTTCCCCCGTTGGATTTCCCCGTTGGAGTTCGCCCGTCGCGGATGCGCGAGTTTGCCGCGCAATCGATGGTCGAGATGGAGATGTTACCTGGTGCCTGATGATCCCGAGAGGATTTACTTGTCTCTTTTTTTTTTATTTATTTGTTTATTTAAACAGCGAGATACTCCTTTGGTGTACACGTGGTAGTAAGTAAGAAAGTAACGTACGAGAAGAGGGGGAAAAGATAAAAGGATCAGGCGTTAGGTGTTCTGTCGGAAAAACAAATAGAGCGTCGAATCGAGAGGTGCAGCGGGCAAACAGGCGAGCGATTAGACTGGTTCGGGATTTCGCAGGTAGTGTGGAAGCTTCGAGGTGAAACGCCGACGGCGGATAAGTGAGGAAGTAAGAATTGAAATGGAGAACGGAAACGCGTGTCAGGATAATAACGCGCAAAGCCACTTTCGGGACTGTTCACACGTAAGCGCGCGCGGGCTGCGCTGCGTGCTCAGTGGGCCAACCAACATGGCCGCGTTTCCTGTGAGTCCCTATTCAATTTCTTAGCGCAAAATGGTTTCCGTGTCGAGTCGACGCGCAATTATCGAGGGAAAAGGGAGAACGAGTTAATTCGAGGTTGTCGGTCTGTCTGTCAGAAACGAAACAGGGTAACACCCTCTTATGTTTTTTCCCGCCTGGTATCCGCGCTAAAACAAATAAAAGGTACGTTGAACATGGTGTGTCGTCCAGCCACCGTCAAAATGGTGGTCTTCCTACCACCGCAGAGAGAAAGAGAGACCGCTCGTCTCGTGTACCTAGGCGCGCACATATGTTGATTAATGAAATTGGATTGTTTCACCGTTCACAGAGCGGCAAGACTGACATCACAATGGCTTCGCACACTTTCAGCTTTCCAACGAGATTAATCTGTCTCAAATCAACGCTTCCACCACGTTTACGGTACGGTACGGTAGCTCTGTAATATAACATCGGGGATTCTTTAGTAACGCTACGATATTCCGCTTTATTCACATCCCAGAGATTAATTTGCTCATTTAATTGGAATTAAATGGACGATTTTTCCGCGACGCTTTTCAAGATGCTCGTCTGAGACCGCAATACTTGTAAAGACCTCGAGAAGCGAAATCGCAGTCTTTACACATCTTGAATCTCGATCTCGACGACGAAATTTTGAATCGTCTGGTACGGCTTATTCTTAGGAGCGAGAAATGAGAGATGCCTAGAAATTAGCTAGAAAATAAAGAGGGAAAGTTATCTCAGGATGTTCACATCCCTATCGGTGGAAAGTAAGTCGATCCTCGTGGGCTCCTCGATTTAAGTTATTACGTGCGCCAGGCCAACCCTTCGCGCCGCGCCGTGCAGCTCCGAAGGGTGGTTGTCCCGATTTACGGGCAGAAACAAACGTTAAATACGGCCACGGAGCCGGAAGTAACGCGGGTCGGGCCCTCCGTCGTGTTCTCCGTCGTGGCCGCGTCGTAAAGTAAAAGCGACGACAATGCGAGCAACGCGCTGGATAATGCGCGCGTCGCCTTTCGAACGTCACCGATGGCGCTCGTAAAAGTGTCTCTGTTTATGGATTAGCTCGGGAATCGTAATCTGTTTTGCAGCCTCCGGTGCCCTCTCCGTCGCGGCGGAGTCCCGCCGCTCGCGAATAAATTCTCGTTTCCCCGCTCGAACGCGAGTGACAAGACTGCGCGTTTAACCCGGGAAACTTTACGACGCGACGACCAGCATATTTACGATTTGTTTTCGGTTTTCCCAACGGCGACGTTGAGACGCGCGGTGTGTCGTTCTCCTCGTCTGTTGGGCCAATAAGAAAACTCTTCCGCACGTTGGACTTTGAGCCGGGTGAAAAGTGACTTATGAATCGCGACGATGTCGGCAAACGAGGCGGAAACGCCGGATAAATGGGCGCCAAACAATTGAGAGCAACGTGAATTGTTCGGAAACCGTGCGATTTGTTCCAAATGCAGACTCTCTCTCTCTCTCTCTCTCTCTCTCTCTCTCTCTCACGTTCGGTATTCAAATATTTTTTATCCTAAAATTTATTTCTCAAGTTCATTGAAAAAATTCTCTTAGATTTTGAAATTTATTTTTATCTTCGAACTAATTTTTTTATCAGTGGCACATGATGGATCTTACGGTTGATCTTACTAATTAAATCAATCTGATTTCTATTAAGGGAGGAATTATATGCGGAAGGCTGTTTTCAAGGCTATTTTTTTAACGAATTTTTTTAACGAATTTTTTTATAATTACAAATTGGATCTGTTCTTGTGATGCAATAAAATTTATTTTATACTTTGAACATTAATGAATACTCTGTGAAAAAATTTCAAGTTCATTAATCTTACCGTTTCTGGTTTCAAAAAATTCGTAAAAATGACCTTAAAAACACGACCTGCTCCGCATGTAATTCCCCCCATTAACGCGCTTGTGAGAGGACATCAGAATTGATCAGAAAATGATCGGTTAGGGGCACGATCCTCAACGACAGGGACCCGCGGGGCGGGTGTTTTTAGAATTACTCGAACCGACGACACCGACACCGCGACGTTACCCCCCGTGTACTTCAAGATAAGGCATAAAGCGCGGAAGGGAGAGGATCGGATTCGCGATGGCGAAAAGCCATGTGCGCCATGCACGGGCACTCGGGATTTCGGGATGCGGTCGCACGTGCAGAAGCGAAACCCAAAACGACGTGTGTGCTCTATCGGCGCGTTATCTCCCCGTTGCGGCTCGAGAGCGTAATCTTGGTCGACAATGAGGAGATTACCGCGCGGAACAGGGTGGGGAGGGGGGGGGGAGAATGAACGCCCATAGGTATCTTTCTCTCTGTATCGCGTTATGAGGATGTAACGGCGGACAGAACACGATTTCTTTCTCCCTTTCTCTCCTCCTCTCCCTCTGTTTCTCTTTCAACGTATCGGCCAATGTGTTTGTAAACCGAACACCGGTCGCGCGCTCCCGTTGCGCTCTCGCAAAGGTTTCTCCCCATGCGTGAGCTCAGCTCGTCGAGATGTATCGAGTTTCGAAAGGCGGCTGAGTATTGCATGTGTAACGCGCACACCGACATGACATTAATCAGACTTACACGTGAGTCCGCAAGCGCACTACTCTTCCCGTGCATTTCCATTACGTGCATTAAGATATCGCGAGAACGCGAATTTTAACGCATAGAGCGGCCGAAGATTCCGACCGCAAGATATTCGTCGCTCGCTCGTCCCGATCAGCCGCGAGACTAACATTCAGTTAGCGGGGCGGTAAATAAACGGATCGTTAAGTTTCACCGCGACCGCGGCTATTAAGCGACTTGAGTGACTCGACGTTCGGCAACTGGATCAACATAAATCTCCTCCGTCGAGTAATCCGGGAGAGGAGAGCACGCGCGCGCGCGCGCGCAACGACGAGGATATTATTAGGCCGTTAGTGCGTGTTCTCGTTATTAGCCATAAATCGCCATCTCGATTATGGTTCGGAGAGCGAGCCCGCGCCGGTGTCCCAGCGAACTTGAATTCCGAGTCGCCGCGAGATCGGATCTTCAGATAAGGCTTGAAAATTGCAGGTATAATACGGAGCAACATAATGGCAACATAATGGTAAGACTAGTCGCCGGTAGCATCGGGGACCCCGTCGTCTTTTACGTTTCAATGCTGCTCCTTTTATGCCGAGCTCTCTCATTCTTCCTTTCCCTCTCCTCCGTTCCTTTCTTCGCGATATCCAGATTGCTATCTGCCCGCGATGTGTCGTAAGGTTTTCCGCTACACTTGAATATACATATACATAATAACGCTCCTATCGCCGGATATGCGTGTCGTCGCAAACGGCGTGCGGCCTCGTCCCTGAAAATCTCGCACCGTAGGTGCGCCTTTGTGCGAAATATCCGCGCACGGCTAAACATTGATAATACACAATTGATTATATATTATTAATGCGTCCATTGCCATGGGCTATGATATCGCCGCGACTCATTAACTTGCTTCAACTGTTGTTGTTGAGCAATTGGATAATTGGTGCACTGAGAAAAATATCCGAAATATCCGATTGTTAATTTCGTTATCCGATCAAATATCCGGTGTATTTAATCGGATATTTGATCGGATAACAAAATTAACAATCGGATATTTCGGATATTTGTCTCCGTGTGGAAATCGACGCGGCAATAAACGCGCTAAAGTCACACAAAGGTCATTACAATTCGGTGCAAAGCGACGGATCTCTTTTTGCGAAACGTTTCGTGCTACAATCTCGTCTCATCGGGTGTAACGTCTCGACACCGTCTCGAGACATAATGTTATTAACGCCTGTATGGATACGCATATAACAGCATGATGTGTATGCGCGTCCCTGTACTTTCTCGCGGCAGCTCTCCTCTCTCTCTCTCTCTCTCTCTCTCTCTCTCCTCCTCTCTCCCTTCCTCTCTTTCTCTCCGTGCCCCTTCCCTCGCAAAGCTCTCATACGGGCGATAATGCCTCTCATAAGTCAAAATGATGTACAACTCGTTCGTGCACCTATAAGGACCTTTTATGGCGCGGAATCCACGTGGACGTGTGCGTGCACGCACCGACTCTGGCGTTCGCGCGTAATGTCCCTCGGCCCGAGAATGTGCAAATGCGCGGCGATGAATTTCATACGTTCATACGTTTTAACCGGTCCTTACGTAATTCCCTTTGTCGATACCGTTGTAACACACCGGCGATACGCCCTTTAACTCTCTCTCTCTCTCTCCCCTTTTATCTCGCTGGAAACATTAAATCCATGTCGCGCCGACTGTACCTCCTGTAGAAAGGAGGAAAAAAAATTTAGCGGGGCTTCCTTGCGTGTGTCTCTCTTTTACGGACGTTCAATTAATAATTACGGCAGACCAACAGCGCGCTTTTCTCTCGTTATATCCCCGAGGATATAAACTTGTCTCCCTTAACTGCGGGATTAACCGCGCGAACAGCCTTCCAGCGCTTTAATCTTGAATTAAGACACGCGCTCCTGCGACCGGCGACTCACGTTCCACGACGTATTAAGACGCATCTGATTATGGTAATCGAGACATTAGGCGCAAGGGCAAGAGCAGCCCGACGAATGTAATGGCCTCGCGGTGGAAGCTCGCGAAAAGAGAGCCCCGGCGGCGCACGTCAATTCGCGTAACTTCTTCGCAAAGTTTCGGAGCGGAAGCATTGGGAGAGAGAGAGAGAGAGAGAGACAGAGAGAGAGATAGAGAGAGAGAGACAGAGAGAGAGATAGAGAGAGAGAGAGAGAGAGAGAGAGAGAGAGAGAGAGAGAGAGAGAGAGAGGGAGAGATTGAGAGGTCGGCTTTTAATAAGGCTCACGGGCATGTACGTATCGCCGGGGTCCGCTGACAATGAACGCATAACTAGATCTGGAGCAGAGCGAAAGGGTTGGCTCGCGGAGTTACGGTCAGGGGTTGGCAAGACGGCAGCCAGGGACCGGGGTGCAGCGCCTCGTAAATCATCGGTTAACGCACTGTTTAGGCGGGGCGGTTTCACGGTGGGCACAGTCTATGCATAGGTTTTCTTCACTAAATAATTCCACCATTCGCGACAGGGTGCCCGCCGCCGGGAGATACGTCCCCGTCCTCGAACACCCCTTCGCTGTGCGAAACAACAAATTGATGTCTCTATATAAGACTCTCTCTCTCTCTCTCTCTCTCTCTCTCTCTCTCTCTCTCTCGTTCGCTCGGTCGTAATCTGAAGAACGCAACAAAGTTACGGATCATAGGGCGATCCGGTGGGGGGAGGTAAACGTCGACGCGCGTGGTGGGTCGTCGCGTTCCTCTTCGATCGTCTGTGGTCCTGCGCTCCGGATGACTCCTCGTCGCTCGTTGGCACTTGGTCGCCACCGACGATTGCAAAATTTTAGACGACGCGAAATGTCCGGCGCTCGCGCACACATGAAGCGTAATCATCTCTCGTTACTCTCGATCTCCCCGCGCGAGAAGGCGGGGCGAGGTAAGACCCGAGATGATTCACGTGTTACTTCCATTTTGCTCGCTAAAACAGGTTCCCGTGCAAGCCGGTCGGGCTTGCAACAGCGAGTCGGCTCGCGTCCGGCAAACGACGCGACGATTCACCGTGCGCTTCAAGATCGCTCTTTGTAATGTTGCTACGGCGAATCATCGGCAGAATCGCGGCTCGCGAGGTGACAATTGAACGCTCGCTTCGTTGTTTCCCTCGCGTTCGATCTTGACTTCACTTGGTAAGGCAGCGTTCACGTACATGCGACAATTTGTAGCCCTTTCCGTGTAAATCGACGGTAAAGACAGCAGTCGATGCGAGAGCAGCCGGCAAAGAAGTCCGCTGGACTCACTTCTTGAAATCAACCTTGCTGTCTCTCGTCGCGGACTCGACAATCTTGCTTCCACTGTATTTGACAAAGTATTTACTTGTCAAATCAAGTACCTGCGTCTAAGGGGACAAGGGTGTTAACGCTCGTAAATTGCACGCGAAGCCGTTTGATTTTATTTTTCATCATTCTCCCTCTCTCTCAATCTTCGCATGTCATTTATTTTAATACCGCGTGCGACCTCGCGAGAGACGAAGAGGAGGGAAGGGCGCCATGGAAATCCGACCGCGTGGCAATGGGTGGGGCAATATCATTAACACCTTGCAGGTTTCAACATAGCATTCGTCTTGCTTTTCGTGGCGGCAGCGGCGGCGGCGGCGGCGGCGGCGGTTCGCGCGTCTCCCGCGCGCGCGCATAATCCGACGGCCACGTTTGAAGCTGCCTGCACGCGGAGGCGACATATTTATGGCTTGTTTTTAAATATTAAATGATACAAAGGCGCCGCGCGGGGCCGGCCGCGCGACGTGCCTCCACTCCGGCCGACGGAGCTCGGGGATAGAGATGTTATTAAAGGGCAGAAGGGCGGCTCCAAGATCGCCTCGTTTCGGCGGCTGGCGTGCCGAATCCCGAGGCTGGATTTATGAAGAAACCGAGAAGAATGTACTCTCCTCTGCCTCACCGTTCATTCGTAACTGACGTCCCTCGTCTCTCTCGCGAATTGAACACGCGACCGATGTAACGATACCGTCCCTCCTCTCGCTCTCTCGTTCTTATCGCCGCCTAGTTTACGCTCGAGACGACGCCTAAGTATGTCCCATACGTGTTATCCTTCGCTCGTTGTCACACAAGTCGTCGCTTGTAGCGTGCGAACGCTAAGTAGAGTGGACTGCCGCTCTATGTGGCGTAAACTGATAGTAATGACAGAGCGATAGCGAGCAATAATTGCCATCGGCCAAGGCGGATGTCGTCGGAGTCCGTCGAACCCGCGACACGTCTTACACTAGGAAAAATGTATTGTTGCGTGATGACAAAATGTTGTTGCAACAACAAAATAATTTGGTTAAAATACGCCCAACAAAACTGTTTCTGTAAACTAGTTCCTGTAAACAATTATCTTGTTTGATTACGGTTTGTTCGTATAATGTAATACTTTTGTTATAGCAACCAAAAAGCTTGAACTATATGAATTTTGTTAAAAATACAGCAATTTTTTCTTAATATATAAAATCTAAATTTTAGTGCACAGAAAAACAAAGTGGTATCCATCGGGCATTATTTTAGTTCGTGTGAAATAATATTTCGTTATTTTCGTAATTTTTATGGATAAAGTAACTAAAAAATGCTTAATTTTTACATATGAAGTCTAAGAAGAAAACCATTTGGTCCAGAGAACAAAACAGTTCTCAACTAAACAGTTACTCAACTAAACAGTTTTGTTAGAGATACTAGATTTTCTTTCCTAGTGTAGCGTTCTAGCGCTCGCTCATGACCCCTCGGCGATCGTAATCCGCGAGCGTTCTTATTGAAACCGTAAAATGGCTTCGTCTCGCTATAATACAATGAAAAGCTCCGGCCGATCGTTCCCTCATCACAGGGTAACGGCGCGAGTCGCCAGATGCGGGCTCGCTATTACCATTTAAAAATTTAATTTTCACCCGTTCGGAGAAAAGACAGTCCTACGTGGTGCTACCACCGCGTCGACGGACGGACGGACGGACGGACGGACGCGAGCGAGACCACCTCGTTCCAGCGAGCGTTGTTGGCGTGGAGATGAGCCATCATTACTCACCCGCGCGCACACCCGGGGTCAGGACAGGTGAGCCCGCTCCCACAGCCAGGGCAGCGCGGATCACCGCCTCTATGTGGCACGAATGTCAGATAGATACGCCCTTACGGAGCGGCGGAAGCATAATGATAGTCCAGCAACATCAGAGTCGCCGACGTCTATGCTCGTCGTAGCATCCATCGCACGCGCACACACACACACATATACATGCGTCTACCTGTGTTCACCTTCGGCCGGCGCGGCGGTCGTTCTTACTTACTTACGTACGTACGTAACCACGGGTAGCGCGTAGCGTCGCAACTGCGTGGAGTGTTTCGTTAGCAACATCGTCACGGTCTCGTATAGATTGCAGTGTATAAGCGACACTGTTTTTTCCGCGGAGATCGATCCGTTTTCCCGGCTCGCAGCCACATGACAAAATTGCGCGCTCGCGCGGCTCGCGTGCTAGTTAGAGGTTGGCCGGCAGGAAGGAGGACATAATAAAGCCGCGGGACATTGTAGCGGTGGGATGTTAATGCCGATGATGATACGGTCTTAGGGGTGCATTCTGCGCGAGGAGGGACAATTAGGCGAGCTTCGAGTTACGATTGACAGACTGCTGCGAAGGCGAAGGCGAAAGTGTCGGCGCGATAACGACCGCTGATTTCGCGCAGTGAAAAATTGATTTCTCAGGGCCGTCTTGCGAAAGCGGAAGGGAAACATGTTTGAGATGATGATTAATGCGGCGATGTATCCGCGGAAACTCGCTTGATCCGAGCGGAAAAGTCTCGATCGCGGCCGCGGATCGCGTCTGCGAGATGAGCCCGGAAGCGAGTTTGAGAAACGGACACCACAACACATCGTGTATACTATTGGCAACGTAAGAACGTGGCACATTTCCCCGCTATCTATCGATTCCGCGACCTAAGAATATCAGCGGCGAGAAATTATTCGTAAGCTTACATTCGGCTTACGACTGCTTGTCGTAAGCAGAGCCTCTTGCATGTTGTAGCGCGAATCCCTGTTACCGTATCATCCGATCGATACGTCTCGCATGAAAAGTTCACGGGCGACACGAGAATAGTATAATGAAGTCTGTACTTTTGTTGTAACACAGGGAAACTGTTGTTCACAGCGTAGCGACCGGGGGCCGGGGGCGGGAGGGGGCGATGTATTATCACGTAAGCGTGCGACACACCGCAGCTTTACCGTCTGTCAAACTAAGCGTAACTGTCGTAAGCACACACTTAGTTCCCGTTATTTTTTAATAACCCCACTTCTGAACCCCGCTAACTGCGTACTTGAGAATAACTGAATTTCGCGCACGTGTCGCGCTCGGCTCGAATATTTTCGCGAAGGCGGCGTCGCCGTCTCGCCGTCGTCGTACACCGCGTGAACCGCGTGTAATCAGGTGTAAACGGAGGTTCCTTCCGCGAAAAAATTTTCATGCCGGGGAACGGTCTCCTGCGTACTCCCGCGTACTCTGGTGATCTTGACACGCGATTACTCGTGAAATCGAGATTTATCGTGCAGAGATGTAGATCGCGCTCGTACTTTTGAGTCGATCTCAAGAATGACGAGAGCGGCTCGTCGGAACGAGCGTGTGTGTGTCTAGCTGAACAAACGGCGACTGTCTCTGACCGTTCGTTTCCGAAAGCGACCGTTTGCGCGACTATTTGCGAAACGAATATCTAGACGTACGGGCGAACTGACGTGCAGCCATATGCCACTATAATTTTGTGACGATGGAATACACTCGGTAAGATGAAAAAACTACGACGCAAGCGGACTGTTTCGATGGATGTATAATGCGGAAGTTTTGTCATAACTGCTGCACGACATGAGGCAAAATGCTACGATATCGACCACGTAAGTCACGACCCGTGAGTTGCATGCATGAAATGTTAAAGACGACGACAGTCCGTCTGTTGCATGCGGATTTGTCGATGCTTTTCTTCAAGGAAGGCTCGCTCGCGTTGCCGTGCCGTGCGGTATTTGCACGAACTGATCTCTTGGAAAGTGAAAATTGGGCCAATCTATAGAAGCGATGTGTGTTAATGATGGCGGGAAAATAGATCTGGCAAAAAGACACCTCCCCCCCCCCCCCGCTCCATTGGCGCGTTTATGAGATACAAATCTGTGGAGAGCCGTGGAGAATTTTGATCCTTTAACGCGATCGAAAAGTCGACTTGTGCCCACAGGAGCGTGAACCGATGTTCAACACCCCCTTCTTCTAATCTCCTTGTTATCTGTCACTTTTTTGAGGTCTGACGTTTCCGTGGGGACTTGATGGGGCTGGAAAGCTCGATCCGTTCTCTCGATTCACAATGTATCTCCATTGTGCTCACGGGGCTCTCTGCCAACAAGCGAAGTGAATCTTTTCACCGTTGCGTCGTGTTGCTTCGCGGGCAGACTTACGTTTGGGAAATTTTTACACCTGACCGTTCATCGCTAACAAAAGCGACCGCAATTTCCGCACCAACCGACGGTGAGGCTACCACACGTTCGTCGTCGCGATCGACCTCGTTGTCTTGATCGCGACGCGGCCTCTAACGAAACTCCATTCATCCGAGGAGCGCGGGTCACTCTGACAGTGTCGACAGGGACCGCCATTCACGGCCTAATTTTCTGAATGCGCGCGATGTTATTGTAACTAAGCCCTTATTTGAGAAACTTTTGACTTCGCAGATGCCATCTGCTTCTGCGTTTACCGGCCTGTCCCTCTTTGTACATACATTATCCTGGATCCGCGCGCGCGCGCGCGCGCGCGAGCGAAAACCTACACGTGTGTACGTGCTGCCAGTAGTGGATGAGGAAACCTCGAAGCCCCATTGCTTCCTTTCAATATCCCCAAGTCACACCAAGATAAAGATGAGACTTGGAGAAAACTCGAGTATCCTCATTCTCAATGGTCGAAACAAGGTTTTTACAAGAAAAAAAGATTCCTTCAGCCCTCTCTCTCGATATATTCTCGCGCGAGTCTTCGAGACTCGCCGCACGGCGATCCATCGCTGTGGCCTATCTCGCCGCGCGTATCTCGCACCCCGTGCGTTTTCGTGCGAACGTTTAAAACGCGTCACGCGTACACACGTGCGCGTGTTGCGTGTGCGTGTATGTGATTTAATGTGCCGTAGCGCGCCCTCCCGTCATCGACGTGGTCGCGCTCGGTGTCGCGCGCTCGGTTCGCTTTCCCCCCCGAGACGTGAGGACAGGATAGGGACAGGCCGGGGTCGCGGCGGAAGGGGAGGGAACATTGTGTTCCAGTTACATATTTATCGTGTAACAAATAGGCGTTCGGTGTTATGATATCACGGGACCGCACCGCCGACTGGTTCGCACAGCGACAGCTACCCGCGACAGGAGGTAACGAAGGGGACAGCTGTCGCCTCCTCCTTCCTCTCTCCCTCTTTTAGCCGCTTCCTTCGATTTCTCGCTCGACTCTTTTTCCCTCTTTTTTTTTCTTACCCAGGGTGCAACATTTGCGGTAACACGCTCGGCGATCGCACAATGCCGCGGAATAAACAAGTCAATTACTCCTCACTGTTTTGGAGGACCGGTTGCGGTGCTGCAGGTTCGTGACCGATCCGGGTGTCCGATCCGATTATCTCTCTTTCTCTTTCGTCCTGCTCCTTGCTTTGATCGATCACCTCTCATCATTCTTCCATCTGACTTGGCTGTTTTAGATTTAGTCCTTCCAGGACGAAGAACTGTTCTCGCTGTCGACAAAACTGCGAGAGCCACTCATCAAGGTAGCCCCGATTGATGTTTATCTTTCGAATCTGCGATTAACACTGTTGGCCTTTTTAATATTATCGCAATATTTTGCAGCGCGAAGTCATAGCTCCGTCGAAGAGCGACCTCTCACAGCTGTCTCTTCGCTGTTTCAAGTTTAACTTGTCGAGTCGAGTGAATGTGTCTGAACACATTCACTCGACTGGACGCGCGCTCGTACGCCTGCTTTGCGTCCCTATCGATTGAACTTTTTTCATGGAGATATTTCTCCGGAATCGATTTCCCGGCAGCGGCACGGAAGGGTCAAATTGAAGTCACTCCGGCGACGTTCCCCGCGACTGTATTTTTCTACGAACTTGCGTTCGCCTATCGACTAGCCACGAGCGCGCCCGCGCCAGCAGCAGCAGCAGCAGCGCGTTTTGTGCCGGAGTCCTTCCACCGGCACGGGGTGAAGCCAATTCTTCTCGCAGAACGACAATGAGAGTCGCTTCTGTACGATCGACAGGATTTCCCGCTGTCGGGCCCTTTGTCGCCCTCGAGAATCGACGCGGATTGTGCCCCGGGCGAGAGAAAATATTTGCCATCGGCGACCCACAATACGACCACTTGTGTGGGAAGCGGTTATGGCAAGCCCGGCGACGTATAACTCTATTTATCTCGGCTGAATGCTGGTCTTGGTGCTTCCCGGTCGACATGTCGGCCGATCCTCTCGCTCCTCTCGCTCGCGCTTCTGTCAGGCTCATGCTCGATTAAACCTTAATCCAATTCCGAATCCGCTCGTCCAATGCACGTCCCGGAAATTGCCGTAACTGCGTCTAAATAATCGCGTCGGCGTTATTCGTGCGGAATAAGAGAAGGAAAGTTGGTCAAAGATTTTTCGATCGGATTTCGGATCCGATTTGGCTAAATTTGGCGACGAATATGTCCTGAAAGAACCACGATTATCTTTTCTTCATCGTGGCGTAGAAGATAAACTTTGCAGGGATTAAAAATTGATTCTAGATTCTAGATTCTAGAAGCGATTTCTAACGAATGATTCCTCAACCTCTATTCTAATTTTCTTCAGATTAGCTGCGAAGAGGGAACCTCTTTTCTGGCTATTTAGACAATTATTTGCAAAGTTTCATCAAATCGCGCTCGTCACATAGAACATTTTTCGACAGTTCCTCCCGAAAACGCTCTCGAATTCCTCCCGAAAAAATTATTACAAAAAAGAAAAGTGTTACATGTGAGGCAGCTCCGTGCCTTGTTGTTCGTGTTCCTCCTTTCATCGTATAATAGGCCCTTTTTGTGGGCTTTGTGTGTCAAGACTCCATGAATAGATCACGCTGCGCGGCCAATAAAGTCTCACCTCGGCAATCCGATAATGCCTCGAGATCTTAAGACCCGATGGATCTTCCATCTAGCGTGCTCTGTGGTTTTCAAAGACGCAACGGGTTTTACACGAGAAAGAAAAAAGAGAAAGGAAAAGTGGGAGAGAAAACGAAGCGTCTTCACGCGACTTATAATCCGCGGCCGTTCTTCTTCGCAAAATCTCTACCTTCGGGGACAACTCATCGT
Organism: Harpegnathos saltator; assembly: GCF_003227715.2. Lineage (NCBI taxonomy): Eukaryota > Metazoa > Arthropoda > Insecta > Hymenoptera > Formicidae > Harpegnathos > Harpegnathos saltator. The sequence goes on from NW_020229904.1 coordinate 1,691,615, forward strand.
CGTCTCCTTTGGGAGGCGACAAACAGAGGCGAAGAAGCTCTTTGCAAGTGAAAACAAATCCACGAGTCGTTCTTAATTTCTTATTGTACGTCCAGCCAACGATCGATCGGCTAGAACAGATACAGCTGGAAGTTCCCGCGGGACAATTCTCACAGGATACCTCCAGCTGCGCGACCAGCTCGACGATTTCGACCGGCGAACGTGCTAAAGCCGGGATTCTTCGGGAATCTGAGAGAAGCGCGAATCACACATCGCACTCTCGAGGCGATCGTGAAGAGGTCGGAATGAATTCGGACGCGAGCACTCGATCAATTACTCTCGCATTAGCGCCCCACGGCTGAGTCGCGCCTTCACGGCTCGCGTTCTTCTACTTGCGTGGCTTCGAACGCGCGACTTACCTGAGCACGGCCGATTCTTCACGGGGCTTAGTTACTCGAGTGCCGAGATCGTGGGATCCGACGGGATCTGGAATAGTTTTTCTACACACCGGTGGTCCTCCGAAACGATCCGCCGGTTCCTCCTTCTACGGGTGCACGCCCTCTTGGCTGCTCAAAATCGCGCCCTAACACTATTACGCCGAGCGCGCCGGCAAGTAATTGCCAATTACACTGTCAACCTCGTGAGTTATCGTGCCCCTTGCGCTCTCCCGAAAGCCGCTGGACCGTGTTGGAGCACTCGCAGGTGATGCAATACCGATTCGGCAAATCGTTTATTTGAGCATACCTGTCGAGAAGATGATCTTTGCTTAGCAACGATGAGAAAAAATGCACGCGATTGAGGAATACAAAGTTTCCTTCGTAAGGTATCATTTGAGCTTTTCACTCACAATTAATATTTTATTTTCTTGAACGAATATATAACGAAGTCGTGTAGATTTCAAAATTTGCACCTGATTCTGTATTCAAACTTTTAAATAATACGCGGGATATCTACAGCGGATAAAAGACCTCCGACGATCGATCGAGTTTCAGCTCTTCAAATTTAAGTCAGACGTTATCATTCATAAGCTCGGAGTGGGTTCCTTGCGCCGGCGCGATATTAAATAATGATGGGTGAGTTTAATAGTACGGAATAAACGGGGCAGACGCAGTGGAAACAGAGGGGTGAGTAAAACGGCGAGAACATGTCACTCCGATTTCTGGTCCGGGCTCACCCCAGCCTCTTCGTCACTCTTGTTTCGCAAGGATGACGTCTTAACAATCATGAATATGACGTCTTCCTTTTCGAGAGGGGTCGATTCATGGTATCGTGCAAGCCAAACGTTAATGGCTCCCGGATTTTCCACGTATTCACACATATATAACTATACTCTTCTCTCTTTCTCTTTCTCTCTCTCTCTCTCTCTCTCTTTCTTTCTCTCTCTCTCTCTCTCTCTCTCTCTCTCTCTCTCTCTCTCTCTCTCTCTCTCTCTCTCTCTCTCTCTCTCTCTCCCTCTTTCCCATTCAAACCGATCAGCCTCAGCGTGGTGGTGTTGGTTTGAAGACACCGACTGCTCCAGATGGGAAGCAACGTTTCTTTTTTCTCTTTTGTACATGGAAGAGTACGCTGTCATACATTGTTGCTATGCAAAGTGATTCCAACGTTCTCGTGCTCATGCATTCTTTCATTTACGTAAATTTATGCACGCATTTAACAATTGTGTGCCTCCACTGCATTACGTGTAGCACTAGGCGTGACTATTTTTCTTCCATTATATGTATTTAAAAAAATTTATCTCTCTCATTAAACATTAAATGGAAAAAAAGAATAAATTTAAATTTAAATAATAAAATAATTTATAAAAACAATCATTTTACTTTGTCTAAATTTAAATTTAATTTTTAATTTAAAATTCGGTGGCCGCATAAAATTAGCAGCGCAGCTTAATCTTAAGTCTCATTAAATTCGAACGTTACTTGTTGCCATCCTGAAAACGTATGAGAAGAACAAAAATACGATAGACGTCGGCCAAATTGCATTACGAAAAAAATATTTTAAGAAATAATAGAAAAAATGTATTAGGATGTTTTGGAAGTAGACAGCCAATTTTGGCCACTTTATAGATGAGAAAAAAATTATATAAATATGAACGCGAACACACATTTTTATTTTTCGATTTATTTTCTTTCTACCTGTGATACAATTTGATTTGTGTATTTAGAGCGGTTTGTGGCGGAGAGTCTCCCAGTTGAACGGTAGTAGCGATCGTATTAAAGAAACAGTCTGAAGACTACAACTATCAGAAAGGTAGCGGTAGAGCGGTGAGGAGAAGGATCATCTGCAAACTAATCAATAAAACTGGTCGCTAAACAAGATAGACCATGTAGGGTTTAACGTCCAGAGGTCCAACGCGAGATGGCGAGCGTGGGACGAGGTGTTGCGAGGTAGTCGCCGTTGTCGGTGAGGCTGCTGCGGTCGTATCCGCGGCAGGAAGACAAGGACGAGGGTAAAGCCCGAGCCCAGCCCATGCCGGATATGGATACCTGTCCGCACCGCCTCCGCCAATCGAGACCGACGAATCAGACACAAATCCCCCTGTCGAGGTGCACGAATCGGGCGGGACTCGCTTTTCTCTTCTCTCCTCTCGTCTCCTCTCGTCTCCTCTCCTCTCATCTCTCTTCTCTCTTCTCCTCTCCTCTCCTCTCCTCTCCTCTCCTCTCCTCTCCTCTCCTCTCCACTCCTCTCCTCTCCTCTCCTCTCCTCTCCTCTCCTCTCCTCTCTCCTCTACCTTGCTTGTATTCTTCGAGCGACAGCGACACCGACTCCTCTCGCTCTACCGTCACGGCCGAGCAAATCGGAGCACCTTTCAAAGCTAGTTTTCGATCCGCCGCGCGTAACATAGTCTACATGAGGTAATATCAAGCGCTGGACTCGAGGAGCAGGATAAACGTTCCTTCGCACAAAGTAACAGGCTTCGTTCCCCTTCTTTTTATTTAGCACGTTTGCCAAAGTTTCGCAAAGTTCGATTTTACGGTTGAGTGAATAATTCTGAAAGTCGACGCTTTTCATGATAATTTTTCATCCTCTGCTGACCTAAATAAATTGAAACTATTTTACATTATACACGCAAAGAAACGAAAATATTAGCAGCAGAAAATCCCAAATTTCGGCTCCAAGTTGGGCATGATGGAATGCACACATGCAAGGCTCGCGAGAAGGGCTCGGGAGAATCAGTCTCGAAAATTGCTCACGTGAGAGCAGAACGAAGAACAGAAGTTCGCGTTCTAGCTGCACGCGTCGCGACAGGTGCGCTAATGCGTTCCGATGCTTTCGTCATTCCCTGAACACGGAACTGTCAGTCAGCTGTAGTCGTTCTACAGCTACCCGCGTCTATAGCTCGTGACGCGCTCACCCCTTACGTCGTATGATGCTCTAACAATGTGATTTCGCAACTTTGCAACGTGCAAGTTCGTCGTTCCATTCTTATTATTCACGGAAGATCCCTTCCTTCCCCGTTTTCAGATCCGTCGCTTCGCGATAAGATACGCGTGTAAAGATCACGCAAACGACGACCGACGAATAAATAAAAATAACGTCATAGCGTTCGTCCGTCCGTTCTGTCACAATGCCCTCTTACCGGAGGATATTCACGCGTGCCCAGCCTCGTCACGTGTCCGTGACGCGTGTGCGTGCGTGTCGAGAACCACCCGAGCATTGTGATCCTCGTCAGGCGCGCACAAAAAGGACATAGTTGACTCGTTACCGCGCGAATACGCCGACCCACTTTTCTCGCCTGCATTTTTAATTTCTCGTATTCACGGAGACTCGTTGTTGCCCCTCGCCCGTTCCCTTCGTCCCCGCCGCGGCCGCGACCGCCTGTGTATTTTCGTCAGGTCGAGGATAAAAAAAGACGAGAAAGTCCGACGCGCATATGTCGAAGTTGGCTGCTGGCGTGTCGCCCACAACGGCTGCGAAGCACGCGAACATACGTGTGTCGCGATTTGGCGCGAGCCGTGTGGCACGTGTGGGACGGCCCGAAGTGTGGGACAGACGATCTTTGGATTTTGTGAAAATTACGTCGCCAAGGAATTTTCCGTCACGAACATCCGAGATTAGACTTTTTGTCTAATCGTGTCTTCCGATGACAGCCCGCGGCTCAGCCTGTTTTCTATGTACGAGGCGACAAAATCATCGCAGGATCCTTGACCAATCATTCCGATTGATATTCATCATCTCATTTCGAACTGTCTCCGATGAATTCCCACCGAACGCAAGAATTACCCTCACTTCGCGGCGCGAAACGCAGAGAACAATGTCTCTCGATGAGACCTCGCGACGCGTACGTAAAAGCGGTACTCCGCCGCACTAATAAGTATCGAAAGGCTCGGGACGTCTCCTTTCGTTCCAATTAGCCGAATTAACCATTCGTTTAAGCCAAGTGTCCGAGGAATCCGCCGCGGGCACGATGAGAATCCGACGTGTGCGCGCCGCTCGAGCTACGTGACGCGTAGGTTGCGCGAGGACACACGTTCCTCCGTGCGTGTAAAAGTTTTTGTCGCGATCGACGGGAGGAGCGGCATATACCGCGGGGTGAGGGAAAACAAAGAGGGGAGGGGAGAGAAAAAGAGAGAGAGAGAGAGAGAGAGAGAGAGAGAGAAAAGGAGCGAGAAAGAGAGGCGCTCTTATTTGACCCCGGTCCTATTGCGCGAGTTAGCGGACCGCCGCGATCAGTTGGGGTCACGCAAGTCGCCACCCCAATTCGCCTAATGGGGACAAATATCATAATTGCTGCCTCTTCTTCGCTAAGCATCCAAATGGATTGATGCTCTCTTGCTGGCTCACGACGCGCCTGCGACGCGCCCAAGTCTCAAGGTACCGATCGCTAGCGACACTCGCTGCCGCGTGCGAGAGAGAGAGAGAGAGATATCGAAGACACTCGTTCCGATCTTATTATCGGGGTCTTGTGAAACTTTTTTTATCGGAGTTGCGTCGTTATGAGAGACTGCATACAAGTTCGAGGTCCAGCTCCGCTGGGCATAATTGAAGATAGGCAGGTAGATAACAGCGCTTATTAACTGTTCCAAGACGAGTCTCTTAAAGACGCAATTACGCCAACTCGGTGATAAACAATTATATGCAGTATGTTACAAGAAGCAACGAGTTTGCAGTAATTGGCGATTGTGGCTGGTAATTGCTGACAATACAAAGTAATTATCCGAAAGAGAGAGGGATGAAGCATTTAAGATTGTTATGAGCTGAAGAAAAAAATTTGAAAGCGAGAATAATGTGGTTTGACCCGCAACATCGGCTTTTTGTTATTGTACACTAGGAAAAATGTATTGTTGCGTGAACCAAAATTTTGTTGTAACAACAAAATAATTTGGTTAAAACATGCCCGACAAAACTGTTTAGTTTCTGTAAACAAATATCTCGTTTGATTACGGTTTGTTCGTACAACGTAATACTTTTGTTATAGCAACCAAAAAGCTTGAACTATGTGAATTTTGTTAAAAATACAATAATTTTTTCTTAATATATAAAATCTAAATTTTAGTGCACAGAAAGACAAAGTGGTATCCATCGGGCATTATTTTAGTTCGTGTGAAATAATATTTCGTTATTTTCGTAATTTTTATGGATAAAATAACTAAAATGCTTAATTTTTGCATATGAAGTCTAAGAAGAAAATCATTTGGTCCAGAGAACAAAGCAGAAAAATATATTTAGTCGAGACAACTAAATATTTTGTTATATAAAACAAGATATTTGGTTGCTATTAAAAAATGCCTCAACCAAACAGTTTTGTTGGAGATACTAAATTTTTTTTCCCACTGTGAGAATCACACAAATTTCTAGAGATGGCAGTCGCGTTCTCTCGAAGATCTCGGTGTCGATCAGTGTCGATCAGCGAGGGTGAAAGCGCGCACGGGAAGACGCAGTCGTCGCGGAAACCGTATCGCTCAGCTTCCGACGGGACGACCTGCCTCGCGGTCGTGTCCCATTCACGAAATGCTATCGCGATTATGAATCGGGCGAACTTGGCGTGGGCGAACGCAGTGCAGATATCCACTTGACCCGCGCCTCGACGATATATTTATCCACCTAACTAAGGTCTGCGGTGTCAACACGAGTCAACAGTGGTCAATAAGCGATCAAGTGGCCCCGCGGCCCACGCCGTTCGTCGCATATCTCCCGTGACGTGCCGTGCCGTGCTCGCCGTCGCTGGAAAAATCGCGATTGAACGGTAATTACGGGGCGGTATTGCGAACGACGGTATTCTAAACGAGACCGATCGGGGATTCGCTTCGGCCGCCAAACTTTAAGTTTCCTCGCTTCGTGGCTCGCTCCAGTGTGGCATTGCCCAAGCGATATTGCAGATGCAATTAATTATCTATAACTCAGTGAGACTTGAATTTTATCATAACAGCGACGGTCGTCGTGGCACACTCAACGTGTCGAAAACTCGGACGATCGAATTTACCAGCTCATGCTGAGAGGCTGTTCTTTTTATTCGGAAATTGGATTTTTCCGAGAGGTAGAATGAATTTTTCTTTTTCCTTGGAGAATTTAGACACGACAGAGACACGAGGGTGGGATTATTGTGCGGACGAAATGCGCTCGTTTCGCGAGGGTGCTCCCTCCGCGGTGAAGAATTAAGAGCGTCAGTGCAGGCAAATCCGCTTGTCGACGCTGCGCGGCTTGAACCGGATGACTTAACCTCGCGGCTCGGTGTCAGCGGTTCACATTAATTCAGTCGAATTAATCGTCAGTGTCGTCGGAAGGCGCAACCCTGCTCCGCAGCACGGATTTATTGAATCAACCGGTCGAATGGTTCGTCAGTTGTGTCATCGAGCTCTCCTCCGCTTCGATGATATCGCCTAGATATTCCTGGCTGCTCCCTAATACCATAATTACGGCGCTACCGACACAGCCTTCTCGAACAGATGACTCTGATACTTTGAAGAGCTGTGGTAAACATCGGCCGATTAACATCGGACTGTGCAACAAATCATTTCGGACTTTTCAGATCAAATCGAACGATTGTATTATGATAATCTCGTGAGAGAAACAATGTATGCGAAGAATGACGGACGATCACGGATCAAAACGGTGCGTGCATTGTTTAATTAAAATTATAACGACGTGGAAATACAATCGCTCGCTTGTTGCGATACAATCTAGTATCAATCACGGCTACTAAAAGTTGATTATCACCCGGGCGTTGAAACTATTAACACCGCATTCACTTACCGCATCTTTAGCGATGCAAACGCGAGTTGAGGAAGTCGGACATGGCAGTGAACGTGTTTTGACATCTGCTTTATAATTTCGCATCTATTCTTATTTATAAATAGAGTCCGCACACATATTGCATTACGTTTCTTTACGTAGACACTTTACTCGGCATTTTCTTTGGTAAATATATAGAAAGGGGTTACCGGTTTCTTCCATTTTGAAATATGTAAAGGATGAAATTCTGAGTGAATTCCTGATACAACTATATGGGGGTCGCTTATAGTTTCCGAGATATTTGATTTTAAAGTTTTGGAATTTTGATTATCCTGGAATTATTCGGAATAAATTCCACATATCATAAGCTGACGTTATTCCAAACAGTTAATCCAAACATAGTGTATACATAAAAATATAGGAAATAGTACATATAAGCGGGAGAGGGGCTCTGCCCCAAAAAAAATCCCAACCTAATCTAACTTATTGCATCTTTATATATTGTTGGACGATATTGAAAAGATCTCCTTAAAAGCCACAACACCTAATTATATGCAGATATTATAACAAGTTGAGTTGAGCCAGGTGATAGATCTTAAGAGAACTTTTTTCAACAATGTCCAAAAATATATAAAGATGCAATAAATTAGGTTAGGTTAGGTTAGGATTTGTTTGGGGGAGGGGCGGAGCCCCTCTCCCGCTTATATGTACTGTTTCCTATATTTAAAGTGAATGAAAACTGCTTGTCTGCTTCAGATATGCTTCAACGTACAATTATAAAACTTTTGAGTCAAATATCTCAGAAACTATAAGCGACCCCTATATGATTATATTAGGAAAAGTCACTCAGAATTTCATCCTTTATAACATATTTCAAAATGAAAAAAATCGGTGAGGTGTACCCTTTCCTATATATTTACCTTTTCTTATTTCGCGATTATTCAGCCGCGACGCGAATAATTCGACGCGCACGCGAGTATACCTCGCGCGATGCGCATTTTCTAAAGTAGCTATCTCGACACACCGTAGTACGGAGAGAACACAGGTCAAAGACCGCATCCGTTACCAAGATACACCGCGGGGGTACATTGTGGATAAGGATTTCGCGGAGAGCGATTTGCCGGAGCCTCGGTGTGCATAATGTAAACACAACAGCGGATATCGGTAAACCGCACCGTAATAGGCCGTAATTCGTCGTGTTTTGCATACGCGATCAGAAGAGGGGGGCGAATGTACCTCGAGTTTCAGGGTGATGGGCGATGGGTGGATGGACGGGAGCGAGAAGGAGGAGGAGGAGGAGGAGGAACAGGCTCGAGAGGGCTGTGCGAAAGAAGAGACTCCGATCGCAGCTGCGAGGTCTCACGACCCCATCGCCAATTCATCAATGATTCATCCAGCTAAGAACACACAGTGTGGCGGTCGTCACGAAACCATAACTCGCCAGACCACGTCAGTGACAGTTTTTCTCAGAGATCGTCGTGTAAGGTAAAGGAACTTGTCACGACAAGCTCTACCCTCGCGATGACTTCCAAGTTCGAATGATCGCCGAGATCTGACTCGTTCAGCCGTCCCTCGCGTGCGTCATCAAATTTTCATGAAGAGTGCTTTCATCTTCTTCTTTCTCGTTCTGTTTCTTCTTTCTAAAATCGTCGCGTCGGTGTCCCGTCGACGCGACGGTGCGAACCCACCGGGGGCTTCGGCTCATTGAGAGCAGTAATCATTCGCCTACGTAATAACGGTATTTATCGCCGGTCTCCGGTTCGATTTAACGACACCGCGAAGGTGGTGTTATGTTTCCCCTCGGTGTCGCGGAATCACATTGTCACTGAACGTCACACTTCGATAAGTGAGTCGGGATCGCGTTGGTGCGTTTTCGGAGATTCCACGCTCTCCTCCTTCCACTTTGACGAACCTCCCTGGTCGGTCCTGGTTAGGTTTCCGGAAAAATCAGTCAGTCGCGATCGTTGTTGAGAGTTCAATCGAGAGGAAATGATGCATTCCGTTGAACAATCAATCGGGCAATTCGCTAGAAACAGATCAAGACACCTCGCTCTCGCGAACCTCAGCTGCTTGTGGGCTGAACCGTTGAACCCGCGGCTGCTCGTTGCCGCTGGCTCTCGGCCGCTCCAAGCGGGTGTTCACACGGGCTGACCCCGGCCTGGGCTTCGGCGCGATTGACAGGTGCTTAATTAATCACCGCGGATCTCCTCCCCTCGCGCGCTCGTGTCGCCGCTCCGTACCGCGCGGGGAATGCGCGACGAACGGCGGCCGGCGTCGTTCCTACATCGGCCGAAATCCGGAATGCAAGGCAACGCGCTCGGGCTCTCGTGATCGACGAGCCTTAAACTAAACAGATTAACCGGTCGGCGATCGTCCTGCACAGCGATCTCCTCGGACGGCCGAAAATCAACGACGACAACGACCACGAGGGCCGCGAGGGGCAGGAGGAGGGGCGGCGAGAGCTGGACGCGATCTGCGCGAGGCAGGCGGGAGGGATACTAAGCCGAGACCTATTTGGTTAAGAAGCTAATCTCTCACGGCCTCTCTCTCTCTCTCTCTCTCTCTCTCTCTCTCTCTCTCTCTCTCTCTCTCTCTCTCTCTCTCTCTCGCTCTCTCGCCCTTTCTCCTCCTGCCTCGTTTCGCCGTCCAGCCGGCCCACGGAATGCGCGTACACGCGTCGTGACGCAGGACGTCGGTAAGATTCTCACGTGACAGCTCAACCTGGACCGGATCCTCCTTCTCTTGGGCGTAGGAGACTCTCTTTCTTTCTTCCTTTCTTTCTTTCTCCCGCTCTCTGTCTCTCCGCTCTCGCGGTCCGGTCCGTGGTTCCTCTCTACTCTTGCAGGCATAGGAAGGCAGATCGGTGCTCATCGTAGCGCGATGATCCCATTCAGCAGAGCCGAGGACTCGATTATCAACGAGTTCGCTCGACAGTCGTCCGCGCGTAGCCGCGCGCGATTACCGGCCTCGACTCCGTGGAATCCCTTCACCTGATCGTCGTCGCGGCTGATCGCATTATAAAAGCGGCGGAATCGCGGGCTTTGAGAGAAAACTCAAACGATCCGCGTCTGATCCGGCAGAGACCCCGCGCTCAAGCACGCGTTTAGGTACGCGTAACGTCCTTCGACGGATAACGCGTTCAGGTCAGGCGCCTTAATCTCTACTGGTTGATTATTCTTCGGAAAAAGTGATTAACTCCAATGATCGAAATCGTCAAAGTTCCGCACGCGACTCGGCCTTCCCGGATTCTCACAAGGACCTCGCGGACTCGAGCCGAGCCAAATTCCCATCCCCGACGCCGATCTGTGCAATTGCATCTGCCGGCTGCCGTATTACCAAGATCGCCGATCTATCCCGAGAGGAAGCGCGGTCCGCGCGATCGGTACAAGCCTATCGCCGGCATCTTAATACCCGCGGAATATCCCGAGCGATTTCAATGGTCCGGCCGAGACGCAGTGTAAACACGCGGTCGTCTCGCGGCGGCTCGCTCGCTTTTCCCCGCACCTTTCACCTTTCGCCGGTTTCCCGCGCGAGAGCTGAGGTAGCTAACTGCTACCGCGTTCTCCTCCACTCGATGTATCAATGCGATCCGGTGAATGCGACAATCCAAATATTTGCCAGTAAGATTAGCCACCCTCCGCCGGTCTCTCTCGCCCTCCCCTCCGTCGTTTCCTGTTACTGTTTTTTTTTCCTTTCCTTCCCGCAGCGACGAGACCCCGACACTCTCTCTCTCTCTCTCTCTCTCTCTTCTCGGCATCTGTTCCGCTGCCGCACGCACACTCTCCGGCCACGCTCCCACATACGCGCGTGTGTATGTGTGTGCGAGGACACAGGTACGCGGTTGTTAATAAATTCAGCGGTAATTTGCCGGCGTGCGTTCCGCTCGGTAACTCCTTTTCGCAGTTGCGTCTGCGACTTATCTGATCCCGATGGGCTTCGATAACGCCGCCTCGTTGATAGGTGTGATATTGTCTCGATCATGAGGGTTTCTTCGCTGAGGGCTTTATGCTGTTGCGTACAACTGGAACGTTGAACGATATATTGCTGTAACTCACGAAAGTGTCCACGATGATATCAAAGTGGGCGAAAGCCGAAGGAAATGCCGGCACGAGAGAGAGAGAGAGAGAGAGAGAGAGAGAGAGAGAGAGAGAGAGAGTCGCGATTAGGCTCATCCGAGTCGGATAAATGTGAGGGATGTTATATTCGGCGGTGAAGCTTGTACGTAAGCAGTACGCGCAGACGTACTCGAGTGTATAAAAGCGCCATGCCAGACCGGCCTGTCGTGGCCGTCGAACTCTTTTCCGATTAGCGAGATAATAGTCGCGTTAATCTGAAGGGGCGATCTTATTGCGCGTGAAAGCCGACCCACGGCCAGGTGGTTTCTCGTTGGCACGGTGCGTCTTCAAAGGGGATCCTGAAAGATCCTCGGCTGATCCCCCGGTGATGAAAACGGGTGGAACGATTTGCGCGAGAGGACCGCTCAAAAGCACGGAAAATGTGTTTTCCGGCGGCTGGTCGGAAAGGCTTGCCCTGCGAAACTTTCCGCTTGCGACGATCTGTCGCCGTCCAAAGACCGCAGATATGGATCTTCGACGATCGATCTGTACCGCTGCGTCAAGTTGAAGATACCGAGTCAGCGGTAGAACGGTAGAACTCTCTCGCGGAGGAAAAAATTACTCGAGCGTACGAATCTTTGCCGTGCAAAGTTACCGTACGAGATTTACCCGCGCGATTTCTTCCCATCGCGTTTCATCATCAAATTTCATCGTGCGAATCGGTCGGCACTCTGATGCCAAGGTAATGGCGCGACAGTAGAGTTCAGGTGGCGGGAGAAATATGATTTATTATTTTACACACACACGAGAATCTCGTGTCGTGCGAGATTAGCCTCGCGTTTTAGTTTCCCGTTTAATATATTAAAAAGTAATTTTTCATTCTTGGTATTGTCATTCAGGACATCAATATCCTGTAGAAGCCGAACTTTTGTTATACAATAATATCTAGATCATGATAATGCGACACTCGAGGAGCAGTCGCCCGAGCGGATATTCGTTTTACACAAACCACGCAACTTTATAAAGACCCTTTAAAGCCAGGCGACTTTAATCGCATTATGTCGCGCAAAATCGCCGGCAGATTTTCTTACTTATCCGGCTGATCGGCGAAAGAGCGCTGCCGTGAGATTCACGGAACCTTCGGTTGACCGGAGTTGGAGGAGGCTTTCACGTCTCGACTATTCCGCGATTACCTCATTTGCCTGAGGTCGGTCGTATCTACGCTCGCATGCGTCTGCGCTGCTTAGACGTCAACAGCTGTCGCTGTTTGTTGGTTCGCGCGGGGGATTACTCGGAAATAGATCGCGGGGAGGAGGTTACGCGGTGTAACGCAACGCCGCTCGTAATCCGTATTAATGATTGCGCACAGACAGATTTCACGGAGCACAACAGTGTCCGCGTGTTGCTCGTTGGACAATCGCACTGCCCCTTCGAAAGAAACGTTTACCCGAGCGCAAGCTGCGCGCCGTTCGCGTTGATTGGGCCCCTCTTTTGAAAAGATTGCGATATTCTTATTATTCCGACTAGAAATTTTGATCAGGTTCACCTAACATTGATAAGGATCTAATAGGGTGAATGAAAGGTAATCCTAAGTAAGTCAGTCCTTATAATGTCCTAACTGACAAATGAGTAAGGAAGACCTTTGTAAGGTTGTAACGATTGGGTCCACATTAGGACCTTAATGTACCAACCTAGTGTATGATATAATATGGTTCAGTTGATCAGGTCCTTGTCGGGACCTTATTCACTGTACCTAATATGATTTGCATTATCAAGTTTTAACGAAACAATTTTTGGGTTGTCATTTCCAAATATAAAGATGTTTGCATTGAAAAAACACTTCGGATCACTTGAATATATTTGTAAAATGCTATAGAAACTATTCTTTTTTTAGCAGTCAATAAATAGTTGTAAAATTAACGTGACATGCAACTCATCTCTTTAACACTACTTTATGCCTTGTCACCTTGTGATATTCATTTTATGTTTCTTTTCCGAAACATTTTACAAGTATGCTCAAGCGATCTACAATATTATTTCATGCAAATATCTTTTTATTTGGAAATGACATGAAAGAATTTTCAGCGTGTCATTTCTTGTTTCTAATGTCATCATCCAATATAATAGCCGTGGCGAGTAATCAGGAGCCATAATTTGAAAAAAAAAAAACGTATTAAGGATTCCAGAAGGTAACTCAATAAAGACCTGACTATGAATCCTCACTAAGGTCCTGATATCTACGCTGCGTTATATGACTTACTAGGACCCGATAGCATTACCTTATTGGAACCTGATGCCCAAATGAGGTTAACCTGATCAGGACCATGGGATAAATTTCTAGTCGAGATTATGATAGAAGTATTGCAAATATATACTATGATCGTTATTGTAACTTTGCCGAGCGCGTATTCATAATTTTGGCAATTAATTTCTGGAAATTTCGTAATACCGACATACTCGAGATCGAGGCAAAAGTATCGTCCACCCTCGGCAGTTTCCCGGCACGTGGAACAATGAAGAGACGATGATCGAATTTCAGTTCGGCTGCCTCTGTCTTCGCCCCTCGTGCCGGTTCACAAAGGGTTAAGTGCCTTCCGCGTCCCTTCGCTCCCTCGACAGCAGCGGCTCCGGGGGAGGGCCGCCTTCCGTTTCCGGATTGGCGCGCGGGAGCCGTGAGGAACTTGAAGTGGGTATACGCTGTCGTGGTAGCACTTGGGCACGTGATGCCCAATGAAGAACCTCCGGCGATCCGTTACTCCTGCGCGAACAGGAGCACGAGCAAACCCCCCTTATCCTGAGATCTCCGCTTCGCCGGGCAGAGGACGCGGCATCCCTTCGATGCCTTCGGACCCGACGCGCGACGATCAAAGGCGATCCATTCTAGACGTGATAAGACGCGGTCGCGATTATACGTTGTAATTTGTAACTCGAGGTGTTTCGATGGGAAGAGCGAGTAACGAGCGACGATATCGCGCACTCCAGGGGGAGGGACATGGGAATGACGCGGCTGAGATGAACGAGCTTCTCGGCCAGTGAGAGTCCTGTCGTGCAAAGTATAAGTACATAAACCTACTGATAACTTTTTAAATTAATTTCTGCAAGTTTCGATATACTGACGTAAAATGGCGGAGGTATCTAATCCGCGCTCTAATAGCGCGCGGAGCGGCATTGACCAGACGACAAACGGAACGGCAGCGTTCCACGAGGGAGACGCGGCGGCGGCCTTTTTCTATTTTCTCCGCGCACGTGTCGCAGAAATCGGCGTTGCCCGGCGACGGGCGATCTGAGAAAATAATGGCATTCTAATTATGTAAATCCCTTAGCTGGGAGATCCTGTCGCAGGCGGCCGACAATACGGCCGCGACGAGTCGACGAGAGCCGGTCGCCTTATCAAAATACTCGAGAGAGAAACGTGCCGAGAGAGCACGTACCGCGCGTTATCCCGCTCGGCCTCGTCTCGTCGCGTTCGGTCGGTTTGTTTGAAAAACTACGTCACGTGCTTCCGACTCGTCAGCATCCCACGAGAGGAAGTCTCTGATCCGCGCCGTTCCCCGTCCTCGACCCGATACCAATTCCGCATTGAGTCGTCTCGTTGCGAGGTGGTTGTCGCAAAAATGCTCGCTATAACGGTGCTTCGGGCGTGACGCCGCCGACGAATAGACGTTGCTTTTATGCGCGAACAAAGCGAACTCTATTAGAAACAAATTAAAATCGCAAGAGTATTATATCGGGAGTACAAATTAGTTCGGTCCGTTTTTTTGTGTTAAAAAATGTATTTATTTCTTTATAATTAATATTAATATAAATAATATTGTATTTATTTATAATATTTCAAAACGAAATGAATGAACAGATCAATTAAAGTATTTTCCATCGCTGGCTACTACTTTCTCCCATTTCTCAGGCAATTTTCGAATTCCATCTCGAAAAAATGACTCGTCTTTTGAGGCGATCCAAGTTTGGAGCCAATTTTCGATTTCTGCGAAAGAAGTGAATCGGTGACCTGCCAAATCGTGCTGCATCCTTCGGAACAACCAGTAATCAGAAGGAGAAATGTCCGGAGAATACGGCGGGTGCGGTAAAATATCCCATTTGAGCGTTTCCAAATATTTTTTTACGATTTTTGCGACATGAGGCCGAGCGTTGTTATGAAGAACGCCTTTCAACGTCTCTCGGTTTCAGTTCATAAGGCACTCAATTTCCTTGTTTTTGAATAATTCCCATGTCTCTCAATCGTACGGAAACGGCTTGTTGAGTCACTCCCAATGATTCTGCAAGCTCCTCTTGCGTTTGACTCTGATCTTCTTCGAGTAATGCCTCTAATTCTTTGTCCTCGAATTTTTTTGGCTGTCCAGAGCGAGGCTTGTCTTCGACGCTGAAATCTCCATCCTTGAAACGTCGAAACCATTCCCTACATGATTTATCAGTTGGAGCAGCGTCACCATAAACTTCAACAAGCATTCGATGGACTTCAGCTGCACTTTTCTTCCAATTAAAGCAGAAAATTAAAACCTCCCGCAAATGCTGCTTGGTTAACACACAAAATTCGACATTTTCAACACTGTAAAAAGCAAGGTTTTTGTATGAAACTCAAAGCGATATAAACTGAATATTATTGGCAGATGTCTAACCTCTCTGAAACCGCCAAAATCGGCAGTCACTATGAACCATTCATAACAGCCGGAGCCATCTTTTGAAAACGGACCGAACTAATTTGTAGTACCCAATAGTACTATAGATATTTTTCTCACTTATCTTATCAATTTCAAGTCGATAATTTCACATCTCGCGACCTCGAAGACTCGGCGAAGAATTAATTTCTTCAAAATAAGTATTTTCACCAGCGGAAATCCTACAAGGAAATTTCGTCACTTTGTTCCTGAAGAGTTTAACCGGGTCAACACGCCGCAGTCCACGGAGCAGTCGCTCGATCCGCGTTCGTTATGCGACTCATAAGACCATCCCCTTCCCCTTTCTTTTTTTCCTTCGATCTCGGGCGAATTATGAGGATTCGTAGAGATCGGCGTAGAGTCTCTCGGTCTCGATAAATCACAAGGGCGAAAAAAGGGGTCTCCCGGCCGCGCTCGGCCGGCGATCGTCGCGTCGGCTGCCGCCTCGCCGTAGCCGCGGACAGGAAGAAAAAGCAAAAGGAGAATGGGAGGAGATCGTTCCGCGGGCGAAATGGGTCTTCGTGTTGCCACGGATCTGTAATGATCTACACCAGGGCGGTTAGCATCGAACCCCCGTGGAGCGGGAACCGACACCTGGGCCTGCGCGCGGAGACCAGCGAGCGAGCGAGCGAGCGAGCGAGCGCGGGTCGCGTAATGAGCGCGCGGTAAAAGCGCGTCGCCGTAAAATCGACGGCGTCCCGGACGCCGCGGGATTGTGACCGATCGATCGATTAAAATCGTCTCCGTCGGCCGGCCGGCGCAATTACACACGCGACCGGCGGGCCTCTTCGTCGGCGCGGCTGCCCTGCCCTGCGCGCGCGGTATTATCGAGCCCCGACGTCGCCGGTTTTCCTCGTCTCCTCCTCTCCGCGGACCCGTCGCGAGTGGCGTTCACCAAGTAACAACGCCGTGACATGCGATGTAAATCCGACGGCCGGTGATTCAATTCCGCTCTTCAATTTCTCTCCGTGCCGCCGCTGCCGCCACCGCCGACCAAGGTTTCCGCGGGCTCCTCCGTGCCTGCACGCGTGTGCGTGTGCGTGTGTCTCATCAATGTAGACGCGGCATTGCTAATTTGCTACGCGAGCACGCGCGGGGAGGGGCGGAGGGTATGACGTCGCGCGGCGGAGTCTTGCGAGAACTTGGCGCCCTTCATTGTGAATAAGTTTGCCTTCGCGCCTTATTCTCTCTCTCTCTCTCTCTCTCTCTCTTTCTCTCTCTCTCTCTCTCTCTCTCTCTCTCTCTCTCGCTTCCCTCCCCCCTTCTCTCTTTTCCTCCCGTATCGTCGTTATCCGCTTTTATCCTCGCGCATTAAACCTTCCGTCTCAAGTCACTCTCAGCAAGACGCGATAATTGAAAATGCGCGATATATTCCCACTCATTTAACGTCGACCGCTCGAGGGTCCCCCCCCTTTGTTATGAAAAGGACACACAAGGAAAGGTCGGCCGCTGTCCTTCAGCATCGGATTGATAATCTTCGCAAATCGCGACAAATTTGCGATCCACTCGAGATATTAATCCAAAGCCCTGTTCCCTCTGCCCCTCCCCTTGCCATTCCCCACATCCTTTCAACTCGCTACTCTGTTACGCCGCGCGGAGTAAATCGGCCCTCGGACGCGCACGCTCGCGACGTCGCGATTCCGCTCCCGGTTTTAATATTCGCGTCGCATATTTATAGACGGGGCGGGGGGAGAAAAATCCACGGCGAGAGATATATTGTAATACCGCGGGTTAATATCCATTATTTATCAACTCTGAACAGCATCCGCGTGGCTCTCTTTCTCTCTCGCGCGCGCGCGCGCGCGCGCGGTCATTAATCGCGGAGTAGCTTGATACGCGCGATCACGGCATAATTGCATCCCCGGAGCGGAAGCGCGCACCCGTGCGACTTAATTGCGGCGCGTAGAAAGTTGCACACGCGGGAAGGGAATCGACCGGATGCTGCGGCCGGGCCTCGCCGGCTGCGCCAACCCCCTGGAAAAATGCGCCCGGAGGAGCGCAGCAGCGACGACGACGACGACGACGGCGAGGACGAGGACGAGGACGACGAAATGGAGAGAGGGAGGGAGAGAGAGAGAGAGAGAGAGAGAGAGAGAGAGAGAGAGAGAGAGAGAGGGGAGGATCGAGGCGATCCGCCAGTCATGCGTTCTAATTAAGATCTCGCGGATCGAGCGCACGCGATCGTGATCGTGATTGGGCTATATTATACGACACTATTCATCCGCGCTAATCGCCCCGGCTATTTCAAATAACAGTCTCGTTCCGGAGAGGTGTAGCTCGGCGATAAGTATATTTCAGAAACGCGACCGCGCGGCGTCCGCGCGTTTATTCGGCCGCGAGGTAAAACGACCCGCGATAACCGTTTGATCGATTAGAAGATAACACCGGGAGCCTATCAACAAGTCGGCAAGGCTCTCTCGCTCGCTTCCCACGCGATCGATTAATTCTAGTCCCGCCGTTTTCTTCGTGTTGCGTACGTGCGTGCGTGCGTGTGTGTGTGTGTTTCTCGCGTTCTCTCGCTCTCCTCCTCGCTCGCCCCGCTCGCTCGCACCTGCGGTGCGGACCGGGGAGACCGCGAGAGAGTCTCAAATGAGTACGACGCGAATAAATGTGTAGAATAAATGTGTAGAAAACGTAAAACAGTGTGTCTCAAACACACACGCATAGCTTATGAGCGGCTGAAGAGAATCAGCCTATACGGCTATATTTTTAATGGCAGAGAACGTAATCGCGTAATTGCGTCTCTATATCGAATTGATTTCTACCGAGCCGTTCGTATTATTACGGTTAAACGGGCTGAATCCGCGAAATTGCAGGAAATAATAAAGTGCATCGGCGGGGCAGCAGCGGCGGCGGCGGCGGCGGCGGCGGCGACGGCGGCGGCGGCGGCGGCGGCTGAGCAAGGAGAGATGAAAGGACTCGTTTAAGATCGGCTGACCAGCCGAGAGCGACGCTCTCTCGCGCCTTTCTCGCGCTAATCTCTCGATTAGCAACTCAGATCGATGGGGATGATTACCGTTGACTGGACGAATGACTGATGATTGCTTCTCGCGCGGGCGCCGGCCATCGATCTCGCGGGATGAGAATTTCTCGCGACGAAGGCGGAAAGGAGCTCAGCCAGTTTCGGCGAAACGGAAAGCCGCGACCGTTTCTGCGAGAGCCAATTACGATCCGACTTGGCGTGTAAAGGGTAATCCTATTTGCATAACGCGTCGCGCGAGTTACCATCACGAGACTCTGCGATATCTCCATTACACGTGTGCCCCCTTTCTGCGTGCTCGCCGCCTCTTGCCTCCCGTCGATCCCGCCGTAGATCAGGCCCCGCTGGGCCTTGCGCGCCCGCGGGATATTTATTGAGACCGGTGAGGTGAAGAAGGGCGGTGCACAAGGGGAGGGGAGGAAGGGGCTCGGGCGAGGAGGAGAGAAGACACATTAGGCGACGACTGCCGGTGCGCACTGAGAGAAAAGTATATGATATTTGAAACTATAATGATATAGTAACTAAATCATAGTCCGAAATATCATATTTGTAGTAAGCATTGCCATTATATCGGTAATAATTACGATATAGGCATAGTATAACCAACCATATGATATTTTCACTTCAAGAATTATAGTAAGTTAAATTAAAATTATTGTATGGATACGAATATAAAATGGTAGGTAGAGTAACTCTTTTATATAGTCAATATTACCAGAATATTTGCTAAATGATTACAGATGTAACTATACGAATATTAAATCTCACTATATTTGTGAATGAGAAATTACCATATATGTGGTAAAAGTAACTGAACAATTGTTTCAGACAATCATTTGGCCATATATTTGTGTTTATTCTACTATATTTTGCAGGTTCCACGAACTATAAAAATATGGTTGACGCCAAAATGAACAATAAATTCAACTATATTTTTCTATCAGTGTGTCTGTGCGGCGAAATCGAATTTTTGCGCGTCTCGCGACTTTTTTCGACACCGATGGCAGCTAAAACTGATCGCCACGAACAATTGGGAATCTGATTTCCTCCCGTTCTCTCTCTCTCTCTCTCTCTCTCTCTCTCTCTCTCGGAAAATCGCGATGGCGGCAGCCACGGCTATTTTCAAACACACATCCTTCGTCGGCAATCCCCGTTCGCAATCGCCGAGGCGATTATTTGCGCGCCGCGAGTAAACATCCTGTAGAATCGTCGATAGGACACCTCCTCCGCCTGTTGCATCCTCCCTCGGTTTCCTCTCGCCAGGACCGTCTTCTCGCGACGGGTGGTCACCGGGGCTTCGTTCCTTATGACGGCATTTATTCTCGGAGTTGGCGTACGGCCGCGATGCGAGCCGCGCTCACGTGCAGAGCCGCGCTAATTGCAAACAGATTTATTGGCCCGGCGATTCTCTTGGAATTTAATGCGATCTTATGCGCCCGTCGCTGGACGACGGTCGACCGATTCGACGAGCCTTAAACCCCCTCTGCCCCGTTATTAACGCGCTATTTTCCCATGTAGATCCTGCATTTATTAACGTCTTCCTATTGTCGCCGTCTTCATAAATCTTCTCTCGGCTCGAGCGAGGATTTATACACCGGGCTGCTCTGTTCGCAGACATTGAACGTCCTGCGAGGGGGGCTTGCGCGCGATATTCCTCCTCTCTGCCCCGTTTCGCCGACACACTCGGTGTGATCTAAGCAAACTTACTTTACACGAAACGCTTATCCTTCGCGTGGAAATCCTTCGTGAGACCGCGCGAGCGTACAAAGTCGGTATCATTCACTCTCGCGTACCAACAAGCATACGTAGCAACGGAGGGGAGGGGGCAGGGGGCACGCGAGATCCAAATTCCCGGTGGGGGGAGAGATTAAACGCCGGGCCCACGGGACAAGGTGAGGTGAGAGGGGGGGAGTGGGGTGGGAGAGAGAAACGGTACGCGCGCAGGCCGAAGCGAGACGGAGAGAAAAAGGGAGAAAGAGAAATGAGCATTAGCGTCTTTGATGTGCCGCGGGCCCCGAGAGATGGGCCTTCTCATGCCTCCACGACTCATAGCTTGTCACTCAAGCTACATATGGACGAGCCATCGAACTGTGCAGCTCTCGGACGTCTCGCTTTTTATTGGAGAGACCCTCGTCGATCTCGCTTCGTGTTTCGCAATGCAATTATGATAACGGCGAGATCTTGTTATCGAGCAAGTATGTGACACGAGGAATGTTAACTCTTGTAAAATTAAACTATATTATTTAATCCTGCTGGGCTCTCCTTTCAGGCGCGGTGGCTCACGTAGGTGTTTTTTGCACGAATTAATTGATAACCTGAAAATTGGACTATTATATCTTTCGACGACCATGTTTGTACGGTCGGACGGCCTCGGGAAGATGACAAACGACAAGCTTTTTTGTCCGTCACGTACGCGAGAGCTCAACGTCTCTTTCTCTCCTCCCCCCCTCCCCCCCCCTCTCTCTCTCTCTCTCTCTCTCTCTCTCTCTACGTGAGAAGTGAAAGTATTTATTTTTAACTTTGAACGGTATCTCTCTTTCGTTCTTATACTCACGCACGACATTTCGACAATTGCAGCCCTCGACAAGTCCTCGTGCGAATCATCGCACAATGCACCTCGGCTTCGGGTTTGTTCGCGTTTTGTAGTCCTAGTCGCGTCAATGAGCCTCCTTCATCGGTCACTTCCTGCTTCCCGAGATTGTCGTCCGATCGCACAGAGACTTTCCTCAAAATTCGAAACGCGAACGCGTTTTGTGCTTGCCCCCCCCCCGCCCGGCTTTGAAAGGGCAGGATCACGCGCGAGAGCAGGAAACACGCGGCTGCCGCGGAAGGGATCGCGCAGGTAACGCGCTGATAATTGGGCCGTAATAAATTAATTCGCCCACAATGGCAGCGGGACCAAAACAACGAGCAGCGCAATAACATAGAAATCCTCAATGGGGTCTGGCACAAAACTCGCTCGCTCGCACCGCGAGACACGACGGGAATGAAAAGAAAAGATCGAGACGGAGCGATCGAGGAGGACGAAGAGAGCAGATCATAGCATATCGCGTATACGTGGATACGCGTGTGTGTGCGTAAAGGGAGCGCCCTTCCTCTCCCCCCCCGTCTCTCTCTCTCTCTCTCTCTCCCTCTCTTTCTCTCTCTCCGTCACGAAAGAACCTCCTCGATCGGGCTGCAGGCTGAAAGCTGAAAAGACGTCGGACGCGGCACGGGTCTCCTTCGACAGGGATATAAGGTTACTTGTGGGAAAGACGCCTACGTCTTATTATGGCTTGTTTTGAGCCCTACCAACTCTTTGGTACTATAATTACGCGGTTATTGATAAGTCGATCAGGTTACCGTCGTGCGAACCTCCTTCCCGACGCGCACAATGTCCCGACCAACCCGGGCGCTCACCGTTGCGCCTGTCGACGGGGACAATGAGGCGGGGGATGCTGATGCTCGTCGTCGGGATCCGGTCGACGACGGATACCGACCGAATCGTGGCTGCCGCCGGTTCTCGACGAGACTCCAGAGGAAAGCACCGGTCTTCCCTGAGCAAAATTTCTCGTAAAATTCGACCTCGGCTGCGTCGCAACGCAGGTTAAGATTACCGGAATTTTCATCGAAAGATTTCATCAGATACTAAGCTATATATGGGGAGATTTATTAATTATTTTTCCTTCGGTTTAATTATTATTTATTTTTAATCCCCGTAAACCATCCGACATTTGGTAGAAAAAAATGACGGAAACTGACTGAGGCGGATACAAAAGTGCTGGCTGTTTTAACCTGATTGTTAATATCTCAACTCCATCATGAGTATCCTGGTTTCAGTCTCGTGAAATGTGCTGCTCGCTGTACAAATACCAGGTAGATGAACATCGCGATAACACGTGGCGTTACGAATCGAGAACAGAAAGGTGTATCGGTGCCGGCTAGCGAGAGAGCCCGAGAAAGAATCGCCGCGCTACACGATCGACGATCGATAGACGATAGATCGCGGCGTATCGGCGTATCGCGGCTAGGCTAAAAGGATTCCAGCTCCCCTCGATCGCGCCCGAGACGCGCCGCCCCATTGTTTCTATCGGAGTCGGGTATCTATCGATCACGACCGATCGATAGCGCTATTAACAAATTGAATTGTATAATGGAGCCGAGCAAACGCGTGCGAGTGCGGTGTCCCGAAGGCATTATCATGCATATGCGAGGCGGCTGTCGGCCGAGATCCATCTCTGCGAGATACTCACAAGGGAGACCACTTATCCACTCCTGCGCTCTCCTCCCAAAGCCAAGTACCTCGGCTGATCTCACGTGTAAAAAATCGTAATTTTGTTTTTTCCTGTCCTGGCGAATCACTGCACCGCATTTTACCATCCAAGAGTGATGCTTTCCGTCTGGTTTCCGTTTTAATGAAAAATGCAAAACACCTCGAAGATGCCTCTACGGATCTTGTAACAAACTTGTAATGTTTTTTACATTCTCGTGGAATCGAATCAGTCTGAACTTTTTCTTCAGATAAATTACTTTCGGTCTCCACATTCTGTTACACGAATCGATATCTTTTTTTTTTCTTTCGCGTAGGTGAAATTAGAGGAAATTTGCAGGAAGAAATCGCAGGTGTGCTCGCGTGTGTGTTCTGTAAAATCAGAGAGCGAAATTACATTTTCGTTTCGTATTCGTTTCGAGAGAAAGATGATGCTTTGTAGAAATTAGCATAATTGTATATATTGATGCTAATTTCTATAATACGTTAATTTCTGCCTGCCATAAGCAGCAACCGACGCTGGATGTATCAAGTCTCGACCCATCCCGGAAACTTTTCGTCCCGGCAAATTGATCGAGTGTTATTCACAAAATGAGCGATCATTTGACGTCGTCGTCAAATGATGGATGCTTCGCTGGCTCACGAGCCGGCTCACAGAAAAAACGTTTCCATTCTCCGGCCCGACGCGATCGACCGAATACGCAACAAGTGTTCAAAACATCTTCATTATAGTGTGTGCATTATCGCTTCTAGCCTGTGTCGAATTATAAGCGAGATTTACGGCGATGATGCCGCGGATTAATTTATCGTCAAGAATTTATGCGATCTTGGTAAGAAACATAATAATTAAGGGCTACCCGGGTTTCGCCACCCGCGGCGAGTAGTCATTGTCTGCTCGCGGCCAGGTAGCGGATCCTGGCCGGGCACATCGAGATCCTTTCCGATCTTCCGTACCTTCGTTTCCCATTAATCAACGTCGGCGCGCGAAATTAATTGGCCAGGATCAATGTTTTGGCACTCGGCTCCTCTTACGAAACACGACGATGACGCAACAAACAAACGCAAGTCGGAAGAGCGTACACAGCGTGCTTTAGAGAGAGAGAGAGAGAGAGAGAGAGAGAGAGAGAGAGAGAGAGAGAGAAGAAAGGAAAAAAGGGGAGGAAAGATGGAGAGACGAGGTAAATTATAAAAGATAACGTTCTAACTATCATCGTGCGAGTCCTGCGTGTAGAGTCAACATTGTGCACGCCCCGTATCTGTTCCTTAGTTGCAAGATTGTGCACGAAAAGGGAGATTTCAGTTTCAGGACAACTGAATAGAGAAATAAGAAGAAAATTCAATGACAAAAGACAATATCTTTGTTATCGCGACCGAAAACATTCGGTATAAAATATCCTTGCACAAGATATCCTAACAGCGTTAAAATTTGATTATAAAAGATAACTGAGACAAGGAACAATCGACTGAGCAAAAGTCTCCTACGGAGATATTGTTTCTTACTATCTTCTTTTCTTACTATCGAGATTTACCTTCGAATCTTATCGACAATTTTCATCTCGTCGTTTTTCGTTCCTGTTCTTTCCGGACAACGAAATCCGTTTTCTTCCACGCACGTTACTTATTTTTAAGATTGGAAATCGTGCAATTCTCGATTTACGGAATGATACGACATTTCACGATTTTTCCCGCTGATACTTCGCGATGTATCATTGACCGACTATTTTTCCCAATTTTCCGCGACAAAGAGAAGTCGTCATGCTGCGATGATCCACGTCGAATTTTTTTCAGACACACGCATGCGTGTTAAACGCGTGTGCGAGACGCGAAACGAATATGCGGCACGCATTGAGCGGCTCGGCTTGTCCGCGAATTTGTATGTAAATATGTACGTTCAACACAAACAGCGAACTGTGTACTTTTTTCAGGCTCCTCGATACGAAGCGTGTCGTACGTGAGGCGTACGAAATCCTTCGTGAAAGTGACTCTTCTGTTTATCCATGCGCGAGTGCGCGATGAATCGGCGACACAATATTTTTTTGTTAAACGTTCTTACGTAAGCGCGAGGTGACCGCGGAAACGCATTTATTTTACCCGCCGGTGTTGTAGCAGACTGTGAATTCTTTTTGATAGATGCGCCTTACGTAAGAGATGCTTTAAAAATTATCATGAGAAACGGCAGAACTCGACGCGACCTTGACGTTTGTTTCAAGTATCGGCAATCAAATTCATAAACGTCTCTGTGTAGGTGTACGTGCGTACGGATCTCTTGTCGCTCATTGTTGATTCACTTGGTTTCGCAGTGTATTTATCCCTCGTCTTTCTCCTTCTCTCTCTCTCTCTCTCTCTCTCTCTCTCTCTCTCTCTTGACGCGCCAAAGACGTCACGCAGCTCCTTCTATTATCAGACCACTTTATTTCCAAACTATCCTTGAAGAGAATTAAGTAAGTCGCACGGCGCAGCCGTTCACTCGATACACGTAATAATTGCAAATAAGACCAACAAAGCAACATGTCGCATTTGTAAGCTTGTTGACGTAAGCGGTAACTTTGCGTACGCCAAAGAGACAAAATAATCTGCATTGGAACTTTGAGATATTTCATCACTGAGAATATTGCTGACGAATAATCGTGCTCTCTGCGAAAGATTAATGCCAACAACGTGTGTGTGTGTCGACATTTTCCTTCTTTAGTGTACGTGGAAGTGAGCTTGTCTGAAATTCTTTTTGATGAACATATTTCGAGACTATAGTGATGTGACAAAATATTCTCTTTCATTCAGAAGAATCAAAGTAAGCCGAGCGAGTCCCCGCTCTTCTCGGGAGGGGGTTGATATTTCCTTCGGTGAGGAAAAGAAAGGACAGACTACTGGCCCGGCTGAGAGACGCTAGAAAAATCAGCCGTGAATCTACGATCCAGATACTGGGCGTACCGCTCTCTTTCTCACGTGGACTACGCTCCGAAAACCTTGGTATCCGAAGCGCGCCGCGCCGAAATGCCTGCGACCGGCAAGCCGGTCGATCGGTCAACCGAATCGGAGTAACGAATCGTTAGGATCGCGTCGCGACTTGGCGAGCGTGTGCGCATGTATGGGTGCGTGCGCGCAAGAAGGATCACCGGGCGCGCCTCTGTACGCGCTCCTTCGTGATCGACGAAACGCATTCAAGGATAGGGCACCATCAGTCACTCCGTGGCGCGATCCCGCTTCCGATAAACAAATACGCGAGCGGAGGAACACGGGGCTGACACGTGAGGCAGATCGGAACCGCGTCTCCGCGACGCCTCCCGCTGTCTTAGGATCTACGAGATCTATACATAGCTCCCACCCTCCGTGCGATATCGTACACCCGCGAGGAGAAAGTCTCTCCCCCCCCCGCGCTTGTCCCGCGCTGTTAATTGTACGCGCTTTTTACTTTACACACCTGGACACCTGTCGGCCGATGTCCGATGTTGGCGGCCTGAGAACCCGCTTTCGTGAAAGCGACTCTGAGAACCCAGGACTCTCTCTCTCTCTCTCTCTCTCTCTCTCTCTCTCTCTCTCTCTCTCTCTCTCTCTCTCTCTCTCTCTCTCTCTCTCTCTCTCTCTCTCTCTCTCTCTCTCTCTCTCTCTCTCTCTCTCTTTTTCCCTCTCCTCGAAACGGCAAAGACCATGGAGTAGCCGGTATGACATAATTTGAGACGATAATTATGACGTCTCTCGAAGTGCGTCTCGCGAAGTGCGCCGGTCGGAGAATATTGCGGCGTAATGACTCCGATAAGAAAAACTCATAACGTCGGATTAATCCATCTGTTGATCCGATAACGTATCAGTGCCAAGACTCGTGGATAAATTGAGCCGCAGGAGAGCGGCTCACGCGACGGCGGAGACGGCAATTTACACGGGCTTGAAAACGCGCCGAGGAAGCGCGTCGACTTTCCCTCGGGAAGAGAGGCTCCTCGTGCGAGTAACCCGAATGGATGCGTCAGGATTCAGCGATCAGGTGTCGGCGCGTTTGACACCTTCGTGCCATAGAGAGGATGCGCTCTTTCTCTTTCCCTCGCCCTCCGCGTCCCATGTCCCTCGCCGCTCCAGGCGTCGTGTCGTTTTTCCGCTCGCGTACCCTCCTTTTCTTCGGGATGATCGTGAGCACGGTAGCGCGATCACGTATACGAGACCAAGGCAGGCGGGGCGCGGCGGCCGACGGGGATGGTGTCGCCGTAGCGGCGCGTATAATGCGCGCGAGAGAGGCCCTTATGAGGGCGGCCGGTCACGTCCAAAGGGGGTTGATGGAGATGAAAGAGACGCCGCCTCGGCGAGATCCGACGGCACTGGCTGGCAGTCTCGTAACCTCGCGGTCGCACAATGCGGCCTCATGATCTGTGCGCGATCTGGCCAAGTCGGCCAAGAAGGAATCCGCCGCGGCGCGCCGGCCACCCGCTGCCCCGAGTTGTGACTTCATTTGGCGCAACTCGCCCGGGCTCTCTTTCTCTCTCCCCTCGCGCTCGCCCGCTTCCCCGTGGGAGCCGCGCCTTAAACGCTGAATAATATTCGACGATACAAAACAGATCGCTCGGAAAACATCTCGTTTCCGCAAGCCCCGCGGGACGCCGCGCCGCGCCGGGGAAAAAGCTCGGGACACGCCGATGTTGAAGCAGGATCGCAGGACGTGCGCAGCGGACAAATGAGACGTGAAAAAGCGCACGGCGGCGGCGGCGCGGCGTCCTGTCGTCACCGGTTGCCTTGTGTGACATGCCTTGTGTGCGGCGACTCTCGGGAATCGATTAGCCCGGAGATTCGTCATGTTATCGATTACGGTAAATATATAGAAAAGGGTACACCTCACCGATTTTTTTCATTTCGAAATATGTTATAAAGGATGAAATTCTGAGTGACTTTTCCTAATACAATTATATAGAGGTCGCTTATAGCTTCTGAGATATTTTACTTTAAAGTTTTATAATTGTACGTTGAAGTATATTTGAAGTAGACAAGCAGTTTTCATTCACTTCAAATATAGGAAACAGTACATATAAGCGAGAGAGGGGCTCCGCCCTTCCCCCAAACAAATCCTAACCTAACCTAACTTATCGCATCTTTAGATATTTTTGGACATTGTTGAAAAAAGTTCTCTTAAGACCTATCACCTGGCACAACTTAACTTATTATAATATCTGCATATAATTAGGTGTTGTGGCTTTTAAGGAGATCTTTTCAACATCGCTCAACAATATATAAAGATGCAATAAGTTAGGTTAGGTTAGGATTTTTTTGGGGCGGAGCCCCTCTCCCGCTTATATATACTGTTTCCTATATTTCTATGTATACACTATGTTTGGATTAACTGTTTGGATTGTACTATAAATAACATCAGCTTATGATATCTGGAATTTAATTCCAGGGTAATCAAAATTCCAAAACTTTAAAATCAAATATCTCGGAAACTATAAGCGACCCCCATATAGTTGTATCAGGAAGTCATCCTCAGAATTTCATCCTTTATAACATATTTTAAAATGAAAAAAAACCGATGAGGTATACTCCTTTCTATATATTTACCTCGATAATAATTCGGAGAATTCTAGTAATATCTATTCTCTCATTAGTCTCTTGCGTTGAAATGACACGACGCCCCGCGTAGATGTTGCATTTTTGTAAACCGGACGTGCACTTTGTTCATCGTGTCGATGTAACCTTGTTACTTCGCAGTGATGATGAAAACTGTAGAGAGGTGTAGGATTGTGAAGGAGGGAACTGAAATAAATTTCTATGTCCTAACGCTGCGCGCGCGCGTGTAAATTTTAAAAAAGACGAGAGTCTTCTCGGCTCTCTCGTCGAGGACTCTCTTGCTATCGGCGCTCGTTCTTCCCACGACTTTGGCAGGTACTGACGTTTCACGATTCAGCGATTTCACGGGGATATTTCATCCGACCGTCTGAGTGGTTTATCCATTCGTGCGACGGCCATGGTGTTTTCGCAAGGAGCAGGTTCGATAGTAACGCGAGAGGGAGCGGAATAGTAAGAATCGGGGACAAATATCGTCGATCGTCTTTAGGTCGTATTCTTCCGGTATTTATTGGCTACCGTGTAGTGATGGGCAAATATCGATCGATGAAACAAGCATTAATTCTTATTTTCTTGAAAAATCGATTATCAGACCGATATTTTTGGGCCCGATTATTCCCTAGATCGATTATTATTTTCGTCGATTATATTACTAGATTTGTTACTAAATTTTTGTTTACTACTATACAAGGAAATTTGTTTACTACTATTAAGGCTCGTCTACAATAGCTGCAAAAATAAAGCTGTAACAGTACACAGTAAAACATAAACCAACAACAGTCGATTATTATAAGAACAACCGACTTTAATTAATTTATTTCTTGTAGTATACACTAATAGCCTTATTCTTATATAAGCTTATGCTTGCAGCCATTGTAAAAGGGTCTTTAAGGTTTTAAGGTTTTAATATATTAATATATTAGTATATTAATTTATTGTTGCAACATATAACTTTTCACATTAATTTAAAATAAACTAGGAAAATATCGCAAAAAGGATTTTTTTGGTAATCGATTAAATCGAAGACAATGCTTTTTCTTTTGACAAAGCTCATCCCTACCGTGCACTTTTTATTGCAGAGCAAATATATCGGGCCAGTAGTGCTGCTAGTAGTAGTCACAGTAGCGGTAGTAGACCGCTGCAGGCCGCAGAACTCGTCGAATTCATATGTTCGAGAATGAACCGAGCGACTCATTGTCGACGACGACAACGACGAGTCGCAAACCAAGCAAATAAACAAAGTAACACGCCCTTCATCACGTGACCTTCCGCGAGGATTACGTCGAACGACGATAATGCGCGAGAGAGCATTAGACCTTGCCGCGTTTAAACGTGAAGGCTCCGCGAGTGGCGAGAGAGAGAGAGAGAGAGAGAGAGAGAGAGAGAAAGAGAGAGAGAGAGAGAGAGAGAGAGAGAGAGAACGCGGAGCATAATACCCGGCGATTACGATGCGCGCGTTTATCGCGATAATTTCTCCCAACAATCAACAAGGGCCCGGGGGCACGTTGGAGGAGCACGATGGACCGGCACACCTCGCGGGGTGTCTACGCGTTCGTGCTTTGTACTCTCGATCCAAGTAGGCTTAGATCCGCCACGAACGGTCGGGACGCGTTTATCTGTTTTATCAACAGTGGGGACCACTACAACAGCCGCTATCCGCCGTGGAAGGAACAATAAGAGAGACAGGGGCCTCTCTCTTTCTCCGGGAGAAGGCCCGATGGGACCGGCACAATGGGCCCAATGACTTGCCATAATTGCGAGCTCGCGGCGCAGGCACGGCCTACTGCCGACTTCGTGTCAATTCGAGTGTCCGATCGGATTCACGTTGGAAGCACCGGCTGGCGTGTACGAGGGACCCCGCGACGTCTCGAATGCCCGCTCCTTCCCGTATCGACGATCTCTCTCTCTTGAGAGAGGAGGTTCTCTCCTTCGCTCGCTCTCTCTCTCTCTCTCTCTCTTTCTCTCTCTCTCTCTCTCTCTCTCTCTCTCTCTCTCTCTCTCTCCTTCTCCCTCTCTCTCTCTCTCTCTCTCTCCTTCTCTCTCTCTCTCTCTCTCTCTCTCTCTCTCTCTCTCTCTCGGTCTCCCGCTCTCTCGCGCGTCGCACTGAACCGGTGACGCGCGATTATTTCGATGCGAGCCGATCGCGTTGTTACAGGCCGAGCTCACTGTTACGGATAGCGCGCGGCCGGTGAGATACGGATCGTGGGCATGCGCGACTTTTAACGTCCGCTTATGGCAGGTGTTATCGGCTACCAGAGACACATACACCAAGTGTACCGGACGCCGCCGGCAGGTCTTGTATCTGCAGCTCGCGATAGACGCCCGGAATAATTTCATCGGATTTCTTCAGCGGAAGTAGACCCGAGGAGATCGAAGGATAGGCGGGAAATGAGAGAGCACAATCGCGCCAATTTCTATTCTCCAAATGCGTGAAACTCGGCAAGGACGAGAGATTTTTATTCAATCCATTCGCAGGAAGTTTGCGAAACTCACTGGTCACCACCTGTCGATTGTCGCATCTCTTGATTGACGCACCCCGCACCGCGACGAACTTGCTAAGCGGAGATTAATTTAAAGAGGACGAACCGCGCATGGATATCCTCGATCGGTCGGGGACGCCAAGAATCCCTCGCGCTAACTTAACTCTTTCATTGTTAGTGCGAAGTATACTTCCCACCTTTTCTTGACTCAATTTTGCGTTGTAGATCATTTTAAAATCATGTGACACATAATAAAATCATGTAATCATGTAAAACATAATTTTGAAGAACTAATCGGAGATTTGAGTTTTCCAGATAACTGAATAGTTGTTCAACATATTCCAATAGGTTTTTATACCCTATTATTCATTTGTGATTATTTATAATAAATCAAAGTTGAAAAGAAATCCCTTTTTTTAGGGAAAAATCGATTCCTCGGAGAGTATTGAATGTAGAGGTCTGAAATTTTCACCAAATATTTTTCTGAAGTTGTACAAAAGCATATATTTTTTTCAGTATTTTTTTGCAAGTTAGATTTTTTTTTATAAACAAATATTTCTACAAAAACGGCCGAAATTTGATTTTTGTGCACTTTTTAGCTCTATTTTCCTAGTCTTTTCATTCTGTATTTCCATCTTATCCATACTATCGATATTATTTTACTCAAAAGGTTCGTAATCAGCGATTCGAAAAACCCATATATCATCAATAATAATCGGAATTTTTATCAATTTCGTACATTATGGTCGCCATATTGAGTCCGCCATTTTGAATTTTGCGAATCTGACTTTAGATTCGTAATCAGCGACTCAAAAAACGTAGGACCGAATATCTTAATAATTTTCTCAAGGGAAGTTAATTCAGCAGTGAAAGGGTTAATACGGTAAATATCGTGGTTCTCTCCCTCCCTCCCTCCCTCCCTCTCTCTCTCTCTCGGGCTTATCTCCTCACGCGAGAACACGGCTCCGTGGGCCGTGAGATGACTCGTTATGTGTCCCACGGAGAAATATGTCGCGCATACCAACTGGCCGATGCATTAAGTCCGAGCATTGTGAGGCCTCGGACAGGTTTTCGGTGAGTTTTATTGGAGCGTGAGCGAGTGTCACGCGTGTAATGGCGGCATTGTAGCGGCCCGCGGCCGAATAATGCCCCTCAAAACCCACATGACGCAACGTTCTCTTTGAGACGCACCCCCGCCCCGCCCGGGCCGTTCCGGCGCGTTATGAGCGGCGCGTTTTCACTTGCGCCGATCGCGCCACAATGATCATCGCCCCCACGTGCGCCCACAAAGGACGATCCGTGGTATCCGTTTCGTTCGATAATTCCATTAGTCTACCGTGCCTCTCTTAGCGGCGCGGCGAATCCTTCAGCGATCGATTCGATATCCCCCGGCGAAGAAGCGAACTCGAGATGATAGCGCGCGGGGGCGCGCGCGCGCATGCGCGCGGGAATGTTTTCAATACGCCGATTTGATGCGTCATTTAATGGCAATTAATCCGGGGCTTGATCGAGGCGAAAGCGAGCGCGTGAGGCGCGCTATTAATTAAGCGCCGACTGCTCAATTTACGCGATGCACCTTCCGCGAATCGCACCGCGTAGCGCGTAGAGATGAGGTCAGCCTCATTGCGCGTATTTACTCGCGGAAATGTGGATCATGCGAAAAGGATATCTCAGGATATTCGAGCGATGAACACATGAATTAACAATATATATATATATATATACAGAGGGTGGTGAAATAATTATCATCATCGTATCTCCGGAATATAAGAAATTTGTCAGAAATTGCACGACATACAGCAATGGCCGTCTTACGGCGACGATGATTTTTTTCTACGTAGAATCTGAAAGTTATCAAGATTCTTTCTTTTTTTATGAAGATATAAGGTGGTTATAATGGGAAATGAGTGAATTGTTGCCTCACCCTCTACACAGGTGCGGATCATGGGCGGTAAAAAGTGAGAGAATATTTTAGGATATTTCTCTCTCTCTCTCTCTCTCTCTCTCCCCTTATTTTGCAGCGTAAGCACAAGCGCGCGACTCTCGATATGTCGAAGGGGGAGACAGGCGGGATTTCTCGAGGATGCTTTTCGCCGTGACGCGACGTCGTCCACCGCGCGCGGCTCTCTCTCTCTCTCTCTCTCTCTCTCTCGCTCGCGGCGGACGAAGAGTTCGGCGGCGGCGGCGGCGGCGGCGGGTGTAGTGTGCGAGGATAATCCGTCAACGGCTCTCGTCATCCGGCCGTCGAAAATAAAGGCAAACGCCGCGGCGAAGACGCTGGGTCCTTCGCGTGTTTCCCGCACGCCGCCTCCATCTTAATCCTCCGTGTGATTGCACGCCCGATACCGGTCGGAACGCTCACGTGGAAGGAAAGACGAGCGGCACGTATGCGAGGCTGACGGACCGTGAACCCTTTACCAGCTGCGGGGGGTTCTCTTCTTCTTCTGCTGCTTCTTTAGCCCTCCCCCTGGCCCCGCTCACTCGCTCGCCCGCCTTGTCCCGCGGCTGTCGACTTTTTCGCGTTATTTCGACCGTACGCGACCTCCGCTCTCGATCAATTCTCTCCGTCGACCGTCGAAGCACTCCGTGCCAGTTCCCTCCCTCCCTCCTTCTCTCTCTCCCTCTCTCTCTCCCTCTCCCTCTCTCTCTCTCTCTCTCTCTCTCTCTCTCTCTCTGATAACGCCGCTTATAACGCGTCTACCTCAAGATCGAGCGCATTCTCAGCCGGAGAATACGTCGTCGTGTGATGTATGAATAGAACGCGCGTCGATCCGTCGATCTAATCGTCGGCCCGTCGTCCGGCGAACGGACACACCTATCCCGCGGATAATCGATTGTCCGTTAATCGCGCGATGTGATTATCGCGCGCTCGGCTTGCTTTTTGCCGGGGTTTCGCGTTTTTACGCGGCCGCGCTCGTGTTACTTGGACAGTCCCGCGCGGGCGGACAGATCGGCGAGAGGAAGCCGTGTGTGAGCGATTCCGATGCAATCGCGGTGTATGATCGCATTGCTGCAATAGCGCATTGTGGCACTTGATCGGGGTTGAAAGTTCCAACGTTGGAAACGTTGAGGTTGCTTCGTTATTTTGCACAAAGAGTTGCGTGTCATTTTTCGAGACGGTATTGTATTCGAGACTCTCTTCAGGGGGCGGGGGTGGGGTCTGAAATTACATACGAGCAGATGATTGATTAATTGCTCAAGACATGAGTCTCTATTGGACAGAAAGATTAGGAAGGATCAAGTGAGATGGAGATAAGACAAAATGAAAGCAGTAACGGGAGGCCGCAGATCGGTTTAGCGGAGAGAAGACGAAAGATGAACGTTAGGAGGCGGTCATTAACGGGTTATGATGAGACTTACTAATAAGCAGCGGACAAGTGAAGACGTCGGGACACACCCTTAGAGCCGCTTCGATGATACGAAAAGGCCTCTAGGCGGCTCCTTTGAGACTCCTGATGTTTCTCCTCTCCTTTCACGACACCGAGAAGCGACAGATACCGCTGAGACGCCGCGGCTAACTCGTTCCCTCGGTAAATCTGGACCGTATAAACCCGAAAAACACGAGAACGTCTGTCTTGTGCCGAAAGTATTGGTATCGAGTTTCATGGTGTGTTTCGGATTACCGCAATAGCAACAAGTTCCTTTTGTGCGGGCGTATCCATTACTTTAACTAGGACGACAAATGGGCACCTCGACTTAATCCGCGTCACGAGGACGCCGGAATCTCAAAGCGAAAATGCACCGAACAGACGACGCGAAGAGAGGAAGCTGATGAAGAACGTGCGAAGGCCGAACGTATCCCTTCTCACGTCAGAGAGATCGATCAACTATTCTTCAACTTCTGCTAATATTATCATCAGCAAAGGAGCAAATGTTCGCCACATGCCCGACGGCTTTTGTTTCCAAAATTCGAGAGCTATTAGTTTGCTTATCGGCTACCGATCGCAAGCAGGTGCCCGAAGGATCCGTCAAAGGATCGAAAGTATCGATAGCAGCGCGGCGGACACGCGTGTGGGACAGTCTCTCTCCCCCTCACGTGGGCTGAACCCGGCGTTTTGACAGGTCTTTCCTCTTAGCATCATCGCGCAGGAACACGTCGTCCTTTTTCGTTTCAGCCGGCAGAAAGACGATAGAGGGAGAGAGAGGAGGGAGAGAAGGAGAGAGAGACCGAATCGCGTGGAGCCTATAGACTCCTCGAAAATGACAAATGAACTGTTTACCCGAAATCCTGGCAGGCGTATCCATTACCGAATAGTCCTCTCTCTCCGGGTTATCCAATATGTCGTCCATTAGGCCTCCATATCGCTCGACATCGTCGCTCGATCCTATCAGCGACGCTCGATCTTCCGCGAGATCCTCGGCCGCGAGCCTTGAAACTTGTTCCGGAATATGTGAGGAATAATCCCCAAGGCTTCTTTATTTTTTTTTATAATAACATGCGAACGCGCGTAACCGAGCGACTTGGCGTCACGGGCACCTCCGGGCGAGAAACGAGTCCGCGGTCCTGGAAAAGGGAAAGAGCGAGACATTTTGTTTCTCGAAGGCAGAAATCAGCCGGCTAAATTGGATTTCCCACGGGACGGATAATCTGCTTATGGGATTACGCCTTCGAGAAACACAACATCTATAGATGAGAAGGGGTAGGGTTTTCTGAGAGGAGGAGAGAGAGAGAGAGAGAGAGAGAGAGTCTCACAGGCAGCTTACTCTCGAAGGACTTTGCGGAGGAATTTCGTCTGATCCGTCTTCTCGTCCTAGCGGGAACCGCGCTCGACGGAAAAAAGCAAATCTCCCGCACGCTGTTTTCGCAAATACGGCAAAAATATTTATGGGATTTGAACGGCACAATGAGCACCCTGCGACCATTAGGAGCGATTAGCTTAGCGGCGTGACGTTGTCCCGCGGACATTATTCGCGTTATCCGATTTCGTTGCTTTGAGCTCGCTTTCGTTCTTTTTCAAAGTCCGCCGGTCGCAGCTCGGCTCACTCCTCGGCTGGTCCTTCTCGCGGCGTTCCTTCCACCTCTCTTAGCCTCTTAGCTCGCGTGGTCGATCAAGGGGAAAAGGGTTGTCAGACGGCTGGCTAAATATTTATCGCAATTACCCTCAGCGACGACGGTTTTTCCTTTGCGGAGTCCGGCCGAAGGCATCCGAGTGTCCGCTGGGTATACAAGCGGATTTTCGTCCTTCCACAACGCGGCTGGCATTGTGCGCGGCATTATGCCTCTTTCTCTTTCTCATCGGGCCGGAAGCTGCGGGCCGTCTGCGAGCGACTGATTTCCTAACTGGCCGATTCTGGACTCGACCATTTGGAATAATAACGTTGTGCATTGTGCCGGGCCGGCTTCCGCTCGCTGATCCGCCGGAGACGCGGATTCACTGCTTTTCCACGACTCTCTCTGCGACGGATGCCCAAAGAGAAAGAGAGAAAATCCTCGTCAATCCCGCGAAATCTATCGCGAGAGATGCTGTCTCCCGGAGTCCTTCGGAGTTCGTCGTTTCAAATACGTATCGCGACATGCGGATACGTATTTAATAATTCCCATATATCATTATAGCTTAATTAATTGAGAAAAGTGACAATAGACCGAACCGACAATTAGACGTTGAACGATAGAAATAGGAGTTCCGGTGAGACTGGAACGGAGGGGAGCAAATGATAAATAGATCAGGCACAGACGTATTAATAATTTTAATACATCGTCATTAGTACATAGGCGCGCGCTGCAATTCGCCGGCGCGTGTGCAAAAAATTGCATGCGACGATCTCGCGAAATTAATACGGATCGGCGCGCGACGCGAAATTATGTGTTGCAGCGTAGGAATTGGCACGTTGTAACCTAGCCTGTATCGTTGGCGGGCATTGCCGATACCGCGCACATTTCGCGAATGTAGCGCAATTAAATGTTCCGACGGGGCCGGCGCAATTACCAGAGGACGCATCTGGTGATATCGTCGATAAAGGCGGTGGCGTGCGAGCGAGCGCGAATGCGTGCGCGCGTGTAACGATATAAAAGTTATAACGCCAACCCCAACGCGATAATTACATGCTCCCGGGTGTGCACGCGTGATGCGCGTGATGATTTCCACGCGCTCGCAATTTTCGCCCACCTGCCACGTGCGCCTCTGTGCGCGCGAATTAATCACCCTTTATGCCCGAAAATATCGCGGACGGTGGCGTTCTCGGGAAAATAGCCGCCGCGTATCGCTCCGTTCGCCGAATTGACACCCCTCTTAATGACTGCGTTCCGCAGAGCGTGTCTCTAAATGAACAAATAAAAAGCGCGGCTTATCGTGCGATTATTAATATTAGGTGTGTGAATTAATTCGGTCCGTTTTTTTCTTCGGAAAAGAGACTTTAGTATGAAAAGACATGAAAAAGTACACTAATCAAAGTATTTGCCATCGCTTGCTATTACTTTTTCCCATCTGTCTGGCAGTTGGTGCACTCCGTGACGGAAAAACGACTCGTCCTTCGAAGCGATCCGTTCACTGAGCCATTTCTCTATTTCTTCATAATTGTTGAAGTGCTGGGTCCGAAAGCCCGTGTGCCGTCGATCTGAACGAGTGATAATCGGATGGAGCAATGTCTGGTGAAAATACGGCGGGTGAGGTAAAACGTCCCAGCCAAGTGCTTCCAAGGTGGTCTTTCACAATCTTTCCAACATGTGGCCGAGCGTTATCGTGCTGGAAGATCGCTTTGTCGTGTCTCTTTGCATATTCCGGCCACTTATTCTTCAATGCGTTGTTTAAACGGATCAATTGTTGTTGGCAAAGTTCGGCAGTGATGGTCTGGCTCTGTTGCAATAGTTCATGATACACTACACCCTTCTGATCCCACCATATACAGAGCATTACTTTCTTGCCGTGAATATTCCGCTTTGGTATCGATGTGGATGGTTTTCCTGGGTCGCTGATGGATTTCCTTCGTTTAGGATTATCGAGATATATCCACTTTTCGTCTCCGGTCACAATACGATGCAAAAAACCTTTTCTTTTTTGCCTGGCAAGCAAGATTTCAGACATGGCTTTCCGCCTCTTGATGTCTCTTTCTTTCAGTTCTTTCGTATGGCACCCATCTGCCTTCATTGTAAATCTTTCCCATGGCTGCCTGACGCACAGAAATTGTTGATCGATCAACATTCAACAATTGCGCGAGCTCATGTTGCGATTGACCACGGATCTTCATCGATTAGCGCCTGCAATTCCTCGTCCTCGAACTTCTTCGGCTGACCTGGACGAGATTTGTCATCGACACTGAAATCATCACTTTTGAAACGTCGATACCATTCTCTGCATGATTTGTCGATGGGAGCACTTTCACCATAAGCTTCTACGAGCATTCGATGAGCTTCAACGGCTGTTTTCTTCAAATGAAAACAGAAAATGAGAACTTCCCGGAAATGATGCTTTTTTGGCTCGAATTTCGACATTTCCGAATAACACGATAAACACGATGTCATTGTTACAAACTCAAACATTTATCAACTGAATATTATTGCCAGATATCAAAACTAAAAAATAAAGCCTTCTGCAGACATTAGAGGTTAGAAAATTACATAGTACAACAATTGACCGCCAAATGGACCGAATTAATTCACACACCTAATAATTCGTGAGGAAGACCTACTCGCGCGCGCGCGTTCGATGTAAAAAAATAACGTATCGCGCGGTACCTCGACCGTCGACTGGCCGCGAAACGATTCAGCGGTTTCCTCTGGAAGTCGCGGCGTCCGCTCGTCTCGACGAAGGCGCGACGAATCGATTCGCGATCGGCCTGCTCTTCGTCGCTCTTATTTGCACTAGGCTAGGCTAGTTTTTGGTTTTCCTGTCTTCCCCACCGGGTGTGTCTCAGCTCACCTACACCTGCTCGAGTCCCGGAAGTGTTCCAGCGCCAGTTGAGCGACCAAGGACAGACCCTGATAGCAAGACCGCTGAGACAAAACGTCGCCGTCATGGGCGCGCGCGCGCGCTTTCGATTAATGAAAACGGCTCTGTCGGGCTCGACTCGGCCGCATCGCTCCGGCGAAATCGTCGCGATCGGAGGATGATCGAGCAGGACAGCTCTAGCGGACGGTGGCATCGTAGTCATCGACTTGCGCAGTCCCACGTCCGTAGCAAGGGTTGGCAGTTAAGATGGATCACCGCGCGGCACATGGTGTCGTCAAAGCGCCAATCCCGTTGCCGTTGCCAGCGGATGACTTCATACGCCCGCTGTTATGATTTTATTGTATTACATCCGAAATGCGCGTCTCAGCGTGATCCAAGCGGCTACGTGCCCCGCGCCGGCCGGATGGACTCGCTGCTGAAAATATGCCTGCATTCTATTTATACCGGAGTTGTTGTCGAGTTCCCGGGGCGGAACCTCACTCGAGAGTCCAGAGTCTCTCGCGGGTCCTGCGCGGCGGCTGTGCTGGCGGTGGTGCAAAACCGAGAGGCTGGAGAGGAGTTGCGCCACCGCAAAAAGCTCCGTTAGTTCGCGACAGATCCACTTACGCGCTGCGAATTGTTAGTAGATAAGTCGCCGATGCTGCGGGAGGAACGAGTATTACCATCGCGCAAAGACGCGGTAATCTCAAATTCTGAGATGAAAATTTGAGACAACTTTGGATTATCGCCATCGACTCGAGATTGACCTGCAGGGTTCGCTCCGTCTGCTCTCCTCTTCACGATGTAAAACTTCTAGTCGGTCATTAATCGCCGATCAGCCCCGCGGGCGATTTGTACCTACACGATGTCACGACGTGAACGTCGAATCGGCCAAAATGGGGTGGCGGACGCCGACGGGTTCGGATAATTCCCGCGCCAGAGGGTGTCCGGCCGATAGTAGTAGCGGGTAATAGTTAATAGTAATTGATATAATGAGCGTTTCACGCCCGGATCGCTTTATCCACTGCGGCATCTATCTCGTGCCATCGTAGTGTGCTATCTGGTGTCGGTGAACGGTCGCGTTGCTTGATATCGAGGCTTACAGCCGCGCTTGTATCTCATCAAAGGGCCTGGCCTTCCCTTTCTCTCTCTCTCTCTCTCTCTCTCTCTCTCTCTCTCTCTCTCTCTCTCTCTCTCTCTCTCTCTCTCTCTCTCTCTCTCTCTCTCTCTGTCTGTCTCTGTCTCTGTCTCTCTTTCTCTCTCCCTCGGTATTTTCACCCCTCGAGGAACACGCCACCGGTAGGTGAATTAGATCGTCATCTGTTCTCGCCCCGTAATGCTCCCTGATTGGTTTAATTGGGACTGTTGCGCGCTAATATGCAAATGTTCAGCCGCTCGGATCATTGATACGCGATGCGTATTATGCGAAGCGCCGAGAATAATGCCGAGAAGGATACGAAAGCTGCAATTATGATGGAACTAAATGAATGCGATGCCTCTATGATGAGAGACGGCCCTGTAGTTGATTCTGAAGGTGTCGGAGATGAGGCACTCTCTGCGGCAATTGGTCGATATTCGGCGCAACAATGAGCTACGTACGCGCGATGCCGAGAGATTAGTTGGTCGACTGATCGTGAGACTTTTTCAAGTGAAACTTCTTTTCACTGAAATTCTTATTCATTCTGAAGCGATTCGTTTATTTTCCATCCAATTCGATGATATTCTGGCCTTTCCTTATTTATTCTGCAATTTATTTATCGTATTAAAGTTATTTCATATACGATCTTGCGTCATGAGAGTCACGTGTCGTTACATCTGCGTTTGTGACTCGACTTTTCATTTCGATACTCGATACAAAACGACATTCAAATTACATCATCAATTTCTCAACTTAATATTGATGAGAGCAGCGAGGGGCACGCTATTATTTTGCCATTATAACCAGCAGCAAGGTCATTACGTGCATACTGACGACATGTGTTAACCTTCAGCACAACCCTTCTGCCTGATCCATGAAACATCGTCGGCTCTCCCTCGGTTTTCGGCTGCGTAGGTAAAACGAGGAATATATTAGTGTATAAAACACTTCCGATGAAATTTCCAACAGTGTGTAATCTTTCGTCTTTCGTGAATTAGAATCTTAGTTTTACAATTTGGCATTAGAATTTCGCTCTCTCCTCCTTTCCACAGAGAACGCTTCAGACAATTTTCCGTGTATGTACACTTGTTTCATTTCTTTGATCGCGAGAGGCATCGCGAGAGTGTCGATTTGTACAGTTCGGAAAATTTCGCATTGCGCGAATCGGAAGAACGCCTTCGGGAGGTATTAGTTCCGATCGGCGATTATCGAGCACGCACTTTAGGCCGCTCTTCAGAGAGGGTGACTTTGAAAACGGAGATATCGATACGCGGTGCACCCTGTGAATTTCTGCGGGGTCATTGATACCCAATGATCCGTTCACGATCGGCTCATTGTCGAAAAACAGCCCGCGCCGATTTTCTCACAGTCTCTCTCTCTCTCTCTCTCTCTCTCTCACCGCGATCTCCAGAATCCGCTGGATTGCGAACGTTTAATGAGTCACCTTCATGAATTTTTCATGAGACCTTCCTGATCGTCGAATCGATAGCAACTGCCGGACGAATGCGTGACGGCGTCTTCCTGCACGACCAGTTCCTCAAACGTAACCGGTAAATTGCCATCGACAAATGATATCGATACGTTCTCGCGATTAGGTATAATAATTAGCGAGGCGCGCGAACGCGGACGCTCACACGTGCGTGCGTGTGCGTGTGTGTGTGTGTGTGTGTGTGTGTGTGTGTGCATGGGTCTTGTGACCTCTAGAAAAATACCGTGTGACATCTTCACCGATCCACGTCGAATACCACGTTCATTATCGGCACCTTAATTGAATGAAATCGAGCTAATAAATGTTAGTGGACATCGCTCCTTTGATCCTCCGATGATGCTGCTCCTCACGCCAATTTACGCCGGTTAGTGGGCCTCCTCTTCTATTTACCAATTCGAGAGAAAAAAACATGTTATCTCTTACGAGTTTGTACTTTTTGTACGCACGCCTGTGTGTGAGAACAATCGCTAGTCGCGCGTAATGCAAGTTGTTGCTAAAAAAAAAGAGCGCCTGTTCCTGAGGAGGATGCATCAATTAGCGTGGCGAGGGAAATTCCTACCAAGACTCCTCTTCCCTTCCGACTGTCTGATCGCGGTCTTGACACAAAGCGACTTCCGGCCTCACCCTTGGAGTCGCGCACCCTTCCGTCGCGAATTCAGCGGACTTTCGCGCGATCTCGGCCTCGCGAACTTACGGAGGATCATTGGGAAATCGAGCCCGTGGTCGTTCACATCGCTCCCTCGTTTCTACCTCGGAGAAACGAAATGCGCTCCGCGCGAGGAAGCTCGCGCGTTCCGCCGCGCGGAAGACCGCGGCGTCGACTAAGCGCGCGGTGAGAGTAGGTAGGAATAAAGGAGCGATCAGAAGCTCCCTACGTGCACCCTGAGGATGAGGGAGTCAGTCGGTTTGCCGATGCATTCGGAGTCGGTGGTGCACAAGTCGCGTCCCGCGGAGTCCGTCCAGCGGGAAGCCAGGGCCGTGCAACAAGTGGCACCCAGGGCCAAGGGTGCTTTTCATCATCCGAACGAATCGTCCGTTTCGTAACACCCCGCCGCGATCGCGTTCTCCGCGTGCACACACTCTCGGACTCTGGAAGGTCCTGGAAGGACCCGCGGAAGTAGAACATTTCCTGAACGTGTCCAGCAGATGCGGATGGTTGATAAATTGAATATACAGCCGGACAGCACGACGATGAAACGAGTCGGGGTCTACACTCGCGAATCGCGAATTTGCCGCGTCTTCATCTCTCGTTTGCATGCCTCTCGATAGTTGAATCAAGCGTGAAAATGGACGTGAACGCTTTAATGAGAAATCTCGATAATCCCGGAGAGAATACCTGAAACTCTTCAACGCCTCGTTGGGTCCAGGGTGACACTCGGGTGCCAGCGAGCGGAGAGTAATCTCGTAACGTTACATCGACGTCGCTTATATTTCATTACTTAATCAATTCCGACGTTGGTGCTCGGAGGGCGGTAAGTGACACGAGAAATGACTTTCGACGGCCGAGTCGACCTGACCCCACGGAAAGTCAAGCGGGACCAAGATCTGATCCCGTCGATCCATTCACGTAATGGGAACCAGCTTCCATTCACACACTTCCCAAAGCAATCCCAGACACTCTCTTTCTCTGCGCTCATCTCCATCAATTTCCCTCTGAGCGGCGCCGTGATTAATTGTACA
Organism: Harpegnathos saltator; assembly: GCF_003227715.2. Classification (NCBI taxonomy): domain Eukaryota; kingdom Metazoa; phylum Arthropoda; class Insecta; order Hymenoptera; family Formicidae; genus Harpegnathos; species Harpegnathos saltator. The sequence continues at coordinate 1,734,908 of NW_020229904.1, forward strand.
CGACAGCGGGAGCTTAATTATTGTTATTTCAGCTTATTACTCGGTGACTCGCGGGCCTGAAAACAAAGAAACAGAAGGAAGAGGTCAGGATCGACGCGAGAGACGTATGCAAATATAATCAGCTTGCGCAACTCCTTGCACGGTCTTGGAAATTTCGAAAATCAGCTCTCATGCGGCAAAAGAGTTCACACGTGATCGTTCATCGTAGTTGCCGCTCGTCGAAGAAACGACTCGCGAAGAAATGCGAGAGCGCAGTGATTAGTTTCACACCGCACGTGTGACTCTCCTGTCTTTATTTCGGCGTTTCATTGGTATGCAAATCTGCCCGCGAGAGCAAGGTACGCGTCGGTTTCTTTGCCGCTACGACCTGAGAGACACAATCTCTCACAGGGCCACAATCGTGGGAGAAAAGAAAGAGAGAGTGACGAATTTATAAAGACACTCCTATTTCCACGACCATCTGGAGCGATCTTTGCGTGCGCGATTTCTCTGACGTCGACGACGTCGACGAGAAACGCGTTTGCACTGAATTTTGCGCAGACGAGCGAATTCTCAAAATTAGCGCGCGCGCCGTGTGTATTTCTCGCGACAAGTTCGATCGAAGTCCGCGATCTCAAAACTGCAGCAATTCTCGGCGAACTTGGCGTGTCAGAGATTTGCGAGTTTGAGCCTCTCCGAATTCCTACTCGTCAATTTTCACGGGCGCCATTAACGACGACAATTAGACACACGCGCGCGCTTCTGCCCGCGTTCGTTTTGCCATTCATTAAGAGCCGCGCGTGCGCGGGCCGCCGAATTTATTTCCTCGTACCGCACGTTCTCTCGCCTCGCTGAGCCCTCGCCCTTCGTGCAACGAGTCCCCCCCGCGCCCCCCGCTAATTGCGCGCATTCCTGCGGCCGGCCGCGCGTTATCGCGCTCCGACGGACGGGCGAGAGAGCGCGCGCCAAGAAGCGGAGAGGAGGAACGGCGGCAAATTAATATATCCGCTTTTTAATCCCAATGTAGAGGTTAATTCCAGCCGAGGGAGACGAGAAAACGAGATAACGTGGGGGCCACGCGACAGGAAGATGCCCCCGAAACGCCGCGCAGCCCCCTCTCCTCCTCCCGACCGGGCCGGCTCCCGACCTCTCGAGGAACCACGATAATCACGTAATAACGCGAGCGATTAATCAATTAAAAACGACCAAAGTCACGACCCCCCACTCTCCTCGAATTCCACCGCGCGCGCACGGCCGTCCGCGTGTCCTCGGTGGTCCACGTTCCAAGATTTTACGACGACGACGACGACGACGACGGGGCTTAAATTGCGCTTAAGTAGGTGGCGCGCTAGATTTGTTCCGAACGAGCGCATATTTCCGTTATTTTCGCGGCTGCTGGCGCCGCGATGAGGGGACCTCGTCTCCTGCGGAATTCGTCCGGGGACGCGACTCCGCGGACGATCCTTTATATTCGTCGCCTAACGGCCACGCAGCGATCATCCCCGAGGAAAGCGCGTTTCCGCCTCGTTGTCGCGAAGGTCATCGCTTGAGGTTCGGCTCAAATCCGGCGCTCATCACGAATGACACGCGTTCCACCTCGCTGAGAAGGAGAGGGAGGCGGACGAAAGAGAAAAGGATCATGGGAAGGATCACACACGTGTGCGAAGAACCGCGCCACGTCACGTTGCGTACACGAACACCTTAATATTTGTGGCGACGTCGCGAGAGAGGATTAATTATAGGGAGCGGGAACGCAAGAAACTCTGTCATTTTCGAATCGTCGGCCCGGCGGACCCTCTTAACCATCGGATTCTCCACGCTCTCGAATCCTTCCCTCGATCATCTCGAGCTCCTTCTCTCCCTCTCTCTCTCTCTCTCTCTCTCTCTCTCTCTCTCTCTCTCTCTCTCTCTCTCTCTCTCTCTCTCTCTCTCTCTCTCTCTCTCTCTCTCTCTCCCTCTCCCTCTCTCTCTCTCTCTCTCTCTCTCTCTCTCTGTCTCTCGGCGAGGCCTCCTCTCCGCGTCCTTGGCTAGGATTCGTGCCAGAATAAGGAGAGAACACGCCGCTGGAAAGAAGAGATCCTCCGCGAACGTCGGAGCACGCGCGAGCAAAACATTATAATCTAAAGCCATAAGAGAGGCAGGACGCGCGCGCGCGCGCGCGGTCGGGGAGAGAGGCAGGGCGGCGGGGGGATTTATTTTATGGCGTGTAATCCCCCGTGTCGAGGTGCGAAAGGGCTGTAACTCTTTTGTTGGCACCACGGGGTGTCCGCGCTTCCAAAGCAACCGCTAACTAATTCCTGCCGTGAATGCTCGGCCCCTTACGCCAGCTTTAAGCGTCGTTCACACCCCGCGCGAGTCTCGGCCGCTCGCGAGCGCGACGTCGCCTCTGCCATCGATGATGATGTGCGCGCGTGGCCGAACGAATCGATTCGCGGGGAAATTGCCGTCTGCGCCGAGCGTCGCGCGATTCTCCCTTTCAAGAGGGGGGAAGACGATCCGCGTGGAACGTCTCTTGCGGTCTACTCGGAATTTCGGTCAAATTTCGGCCAGAGTCTCCACGCTCACAGATTCAGGTTGGAAGTCTGATGTTCGCGGGAAGATCCAACGTGTCTTCCTCGCTCTTCGCTCGTTTACATCGGAATTTCTATTTTTGTCTCATTTTTTATCTTGTTGAATGCAACAGCTGGTGTAAAAATGGACTTCGCGGATTCGACCCGCAGTCGGATGGCGGAGTTTCGGGACAAATTTGATTGTCCCGGATTAGCTGGAAAAATTGCGCAAAATTTCCCATGTCGATCGAGTCGGGAGTCGCGCGGCGGGTAGGGGGGGGAGGGGAGTAAGCTGGTCGAATCGCGAGAAGCGCAACAGTCTCGTCTCGCAGAGACGAATTGTCCCGGTCGTTGCACAGTTTCGACGTGCACTCGCGCGGGGCACTCGTATTTAATGCAGCGCTTTCGAGAGCTCCGCGCCACATCCCTCGCGCCCCGTGCTATGGCAGGTTAGCAGTTCGAAGTCCGATAATATGATACGTGCGGCAATAAAGTGACGTGCACTTACCGAGCGGGCTGCAACCACCACCATATTATGTCCCATTGCCGTCCGCTAAACGTGAGTAAAGCCGTTACTGAATAATGCAGCTCGATTCCACGACGTATAGCGCGACGATTAGTTATGCAGATTCGAATTGCGCAAACGACCCCGTTGAAGCCCTCGCGCTTCGATCGTCAGTGAAATCTCACGGAAACCGCCGCTGCGGTTCTCGAAGGGGAGGCGAACCCGGCAAGAATTACCCGCCGCCTTCCGACAACTAGCTGGATGGGGACAATTTACGTTACGCACGCTAAGATACGAATTAGCAGTGCCTTTCTCTCGTGCCACCACATGACCATGCGACGGCAATAACCATATCGCTTCTCAAGTATCTTCGATTCAACAGGATGGAGAGTCGCGACTTGGTCCGCGCGCGGAGCACACCGCGCTTCATGCGGTAACGTCCAGATTTAGCGTGGTTGAACGAGAGAGAGAGAGAGAGAGAGAGAGAGAGAGAGCGAAAGAGAGCGTCTTCGACGCGTCTGCGTTTTAAATGCATTAAACGAGCCACTTGCTCGCTCCGTTCGTCCAGCGGTATGCGCGCACATACTCGCGCACGTGGATACGTCGATCGTCGTCGTTGACGGCCGACGACGACGACGACGAGGACGACGACAACGGCGACGGCGACAGCTAGCCAGCTAGCCAGCTAGCCAGCTAGCAGCTAACAGAGTGACGTCGTCGCGCGCGTCTCCTTCCTCCAATGCTTCCTTCGTCTCGCGAGTGGGCGCCCCTCGCTGTCATTTCTGCGTACAAACAAAGGCGCAAAGTGCGTCTCTCCGCTTAAGGGCCATCCGGTAGTGCGTCCGGCAAACGGGGAAACTTAACGATCCTCGTTGCCGGCTCTCGCGAGCCGCCGCCGTCGAATTTAAATCGAGCCGAATTGCCGAGCTCGACCTCCTTCGGCGGAAGATCCGAAGGGAGAGCAACGCTCGCCGAGGCGCTCGCGAAGTAATTGCCAGTCGCGCGAGGACTTCAATCTTCCAATTACAGCTTTCGTCGTCCAATCTCGCAAGTATGTAAAAAGGCAGACGACTGCTCTGTGAAAATAACTGACACTCTGGAGTGTCTCTCGCTCTGCCCGAAATAGTCGCCTGCCTCGCCTGAGTCGCGAGGACTCTGATTGTTCAACCAAATCTTTCATTGTTGAATTTCGCAAGTGCGTCAAAGGGCAGAGACGAGTACTTGGTGAAGGTGAAGCGACGCTCCTCGAAAAATTATCACCAGCGGCGGTGAGTTAAATTTTTCGATTCCGCCGTTCACTCTTCGGTCTCGCGGACGTGTGAAGACGAGTTAACCCTTTAACGCCCGACTTTTTTACAAGTGTTTTAAGAATAAAATTTGAGTTTTTGTCAACTGAGACTGTAAGTAGTGATAACAAAAAAAAATATCAGAACTTTATATCGGCCTTTTTTATCGTTCGTTTTTTGTTTATTGGTAAATATGACTTGGATCCTAAAAGCATATACGAAATGAGTAACCTATACAGAGAAAAATGAAGGGTAATCTATGCGACATAACTCTGATGAGTTAGCTTGACATTTTTGAGCTGAAACTTTATCATATTCGTGAGTGAAGTTTATCATTCAGAGCGTCAAGTTTACTATTTCAGAAGAATATCTTATAGATGACCATTTAGATAGTCAACCGTCCCTTCATTTTTCGCCGCATAAAAAACTGTAGGTCACTAGGTCTCACGAAAATAGCTTGATTTCTCGATTTTCGTGTCCACCATATTGGATTCGCTATTTTGAATTTCTGTTCTTCTTTTGATTTCACATTTTGCATCTGAGAAAGCTTCCGAATGTATAAAATTATAACAGATACCAATCTACGTAGGCAGTCTGAAAAATTCTCGACCTGACACATACATGGCATTAGAAATTGTCAAACTATAATTGTATTGGAAAGTGGCATCCCTCATATAAACCCATGTAAAATCGTATTCGATCTGTCAAGTCATTCAAGTAGTAGCACCAGTTGAAAAAGCTTTGATGCAAGATGGATGCGGCATTTGCCAACAATTGACCAAAAACGCATTCGAATGCGTATTTCTCAAGCGTGTTTGGCACATTTTTGTCGTTTTAAGCAAAATAAAATGGATTTCAAGCGTCGTTTCATAACTGTTGATGAAACTTGAATCCACCACTATACACCAAAGCGAAAAGAACCTTCCGGAATCACACTTTAATGACAGTATTGAATTATTGGAAAGACGTTGCAATATAAATATATTGAAGTTTCAGGAGATTATATTGAAAAATAAAATATATTTCACGGCAAAAAAATTTTTCTTCCATTGTTAGGTCGAGAACTTTTCAGACTGCCCTCGTATTCATTTATAGTGCACTTCTAGATGTCAGCAACAACGCTAACTATGCCTACTTGGAATTTCACAAAACATGTTATTATCAAAACTGAGCTAAGAACAGATTGAATCGAATCTACATACAACCTATATACCATTTTTAGAAGAAGAATTCACCTTTACGGTAGTGCAAAGAAAACGAAAATATCTCCTTTCTTCACCAAGTTATGGATCCTTAAATGCGTTTCTGGTAACTATAGTTAAAGGGTTAAAGAAAGAGAAATAGTCGCGGCTGAAGAAAAATCCCGCGTTCTTCCCGGCTCGTCAAGTGTATCTCCCGGCTCGAGCCGGGCTTGACCCCACCGTCGTAGTTTAGGCCGCGAAAAAATGTTTCACGATCAATTTCGCGGTAATGCGGGTAATATCCAGTCATCGTGACTCGCGGGAGACTTGCATCGAGTGGAGTCGCCATGGATCGAGTGGAATGGTCGGGGAACGCACGCACGCACGCACGCACGCGGGGGCGCGTCTTGCGTTCTCGCGCCGCGCGCCGTTCACCCCGTGCACGGAGTTATGCCGAAAGTAATCCGTCGCGACGAAACGTAGAGTCACCCTTCGGCCACGCGGGTACCGTGACTAATCCGATGAGTACGCAGCCGGTCTCTCGTGTGGGTCGAATCGAATTCGAGCCGTGTGTGTGCTCGCCCGTGCACGCGTTTCTCACTCGCTCGCTCGCTCGCGCGTCGTCGAGATGCAAAAAGCTCTCCCAGAAGCGTAACGTAAATATTTGAGCGCAGTCGCGCTCGTCAGGCGACGCAATTCACGCGTTCGTTCCAACGACGGCGCGTAACCTCGCTGTTTCCCTCGAGCGAAAACCTCGCGTCCGGCGCGTTTCGCGAAAAGCCGGTGAAACGAGGAACGGCACTCGCGCGCTGTTTCTACCTTCCTTGTCTCCTCGCTTTTCGATAGTCCACCGTTCAAGGGCAGAGAAACGTGCAATTTATCGCGCGCAGCCCCCTCGAGACCTCGAGATCCGTCCGTCTGTGTTGTGCGATTCTCTTTATCGTACAATAATTCGTTGCAAATTTAATGTCGTTGGAACGGCTGCTCGCTCGCACATCTCATATCGCGCGCGATGATTAATTCAGCTCTCGCCGTAGGCGGACGCTCCGCCCTGGACATTCGCGTCCTTACAGCCGCATCTATTTTTCACGAGCGATAATAAGAGCCAGGTATATATATATATATGTATGCGAATATATATACAATAATATGTATAATCGTATATATATATATATATATATACACATTTGTGTTGAACGAGCGCGGTTTAGAACGCCCAGCACGGCGTTTCTGCGCGATGCATGGCGGTACACACGAGCTAAACTGCGCACACACGAGTTGCGTGACGCCGGGCTGCGTGCGCGGGTACACGCATCGAGGATCCGGGGGATAATGAAGAGGCCGAGACAGGAGAACGCTCGACGCGACGCGGTGGACCGTTAAGAAGTTAGGGTTTCCCATGACGACTTTAATTGCACCCGTTGCTCGCCCCTCTCGACATTGGCCATTTGTTACCGGCCATTATCTGCTGTCAATGACTCGTGCCGCCGAGAGAGAGAGAGAGAGAGAGAGAGAGAGAGAGAGAGAGAGAGAGAGAGAGAGAGTCCGAGAACGCGTCAACGGAAGTGGAAAGATTGCTCCCCGACGTGGAAGCATTCGCAAAATTTATCCGCGCGCACTGACTCGGGCGAGTGTGAAAATCGGCGGAGGACGATTTTCCGCGAGAACGATCCGCGAATATACTTCGGTGACGCGCGCAACTTGTTCTTTCTCCGCCATGTCAGAAGGAAAATCGTGAGTCGATTCGAATTCCAGGCGTACGCGACGCAGCGGTTAGGTATCGGCGGCGGGAGGGAGGCAACGATTTCCGGTCGTAAAATTTTCGCGAGATACCACGCGCGCTCGCAATTGGATCGGTCAATTCTAGGGAGAAAAACGGTGGCATCCGGCGCGCGCCGCGAGGTCAAGTAGCCGACCTCGTATCCTGGGTCTTACTCGGGCCCGGGGACTTCATTGACGGTCGCGGCCGCGGGTCAAACTCCTTGACTCGCGACCACGACCAGCTGCCCCCTAGACAACTTGGCAATTATTGCTGTTGTTCTTACGCGCGGACCGCGTATAGTACGCGCAGCCGGCCGGCAGTTTCATTCATGCGTTTTCTCCGCTCGCGAGCTCCGCGATTCCCGGAATCAGCCGCCGGGACTGTCTGACGCGACGCGCTGATGAACGGGCTTCTCGCAAGATTCTCGCTGGGAATCGGAGCTCTCCGAGTGACGCGTGGCTCAATGCGTGGCGAATCGCACTCGGGGAGGTCCTAGGACCCGAGCGAAAAATTGTTAGGGCCATCCTCAGGGAGCATGGAGGCTCCGATAAAGTGTGAAAGTAGGATGCCCTGAGAAAGGATGCCTCATTATTACCACATGGGGTCCCGAGATGGATCTTTTAGGGTATACCTTAGATTTTACGAAATAAGGCTTTGATAAGGAAAACTGATGAAGACCTTAGAAGAATTTTTCAGGGATGTGTTAGATTTTACGAAGTAACGCTTTAACTTGGAAAACTGATATGGGCCTTAGAAGGATCTTTCAAGGATGCTTAGATATACAAAATCAAGTTTTGTTATAAAAAATTAATAAAAATTCTCGTTGTATACCAACAAGATTATAAAGAAATAAAGAGATTATAGTCTAAATTTCTTGGCACGAAAGGAAAGAATATTTTTATTCAAGCAATAATAAAAATATTTCCTTATAAGCTCCTATTAATATTGCTTTATAGGGCCCTCGTAATATTGTCTTATAAGTTCCTTATTCGTTAAACCACGTTTGTTACACATATCTTGCCCGATTAATGTTAGAGAAAAATAATCAGGCCCTATTAATTTTTCTACTCGGGGAGCGATCCTGTGCGGAAATATGGCGCCACCGCCAGGCTGAGTTTAGTTGTCCGTAGACGCGAGGAAAAGACGAAGCAAAGTGAAAGGAAGCTTCAAGTGTCGGAGAAAAGGGACTTTTCTCTCAACCGGCGCTCCGGCTATCGATATTTATCACGGCATATTAACTTGACACGCAATCCTCATCGCTATTACATCGCGACAATTGACGAGTGACGCTGTGACACGCGGAGCGCGCATTATCACCGAGTGATTATCCGCACGCCGCATCAAGTCGGGCGGATTACTTCGAGCTGGGGAATTCAATTGGCCGTAAACGCTCGCGAAACGGCGCGAATATACGCGTGCGAATCGCGTTTCCGTTTGCTCATTTATTCGCCTGACGGTTAATACATAGTAGCCGCGTCGATGATGCAAGTTGGAACTGAAGCGTGTCAAGGCTGCGCGACGTGCGATTCGCCGTCTGGTCCGCGGTGGTTTTCCGTCTGGTCCTTTTCTTCGCGAAAATCGGCCCAGCCGGATTGTCGCGTCGTTGATCTCGACGTCGTTGATTTTCGCGGCAGCACAGTGGGCTTCTCCCGCGCGGTTGTTTTCGTTCATCACCGGTGAATCCGCCACGGAACGACGACCGCGGGTCGTCTCATGTATACGCGAATGCGATGTCCGTTATGATTCTCTCATGGCGTGCGTTGTTTCAATGAGACGCTTTAACTGAACTGTTTCCCCCACATATTACTGCAAATTCACGCGATAAGTGGGCATTTGTTCACTTGATCGTCGTAAGAAGATTGACAGTCAAACACCGGCCTCTCCGTGGTCGCGTCGTGGTGCTCGCGCGACACGAATATTTCAAGGACGGCGGAATTTTGCGACGTCGTCGATTCTCTCCCCCGGCTCTCTCACGTTCTCATGCGAGATCACGTTGTCCGCGCGAACTCGCTCGTGCTCCTTCAATATCAGCAGAATCCAGGCTGATCCGTCCCGACTTTGTCGCGGCAACTCGTGGCGCAACGTTTCCGCGGAGTATTGTTCCGTCGTATCGAACACGACGACAAATCGCGCTCGACGAAAGGGCTCGGCGACTCTCCACGCGGCGTATTAGTGGGCGATTTGGCACGTGAGCGCTCGCGTGGTCGAAGGGGTCGCCTTCGTCCTGTCGTCGCGGAAACGCGCCCGGTTGTGTACACCCGCTGCCCATTTGAGCAGCACTCGCGGGCCCTTTAAAACAAACAGCGCGTCGCCCGGCAAACGCGAGTCCGGGGGAGCAGAGGGGAAGAGCGGCAAGGAGAGACTCGCCAACCCCCTGCGACCCTTGGTCTCGATCCGACGAGTACCCGCCACACAAGTGGAACAGCTGTGCCGCGAAACGCTTCGCGATATCGGAGAAAGTCGCAGCATTGTCGAGATCGATCGAGAAGCGGTTACTTTTCCGCAGGATCCTCTGGAGAACTCGCGTACTTGCCAACATTCTCCTCGTTCGAGCGACGTCGTCGACGAAGTTTTGCCGCCATTCTCAACCTCAACCGTCTGATTTTAGACTCTGGAAGGACCAACGGAGATTTGATTTATGTAGGAACGAGGAAGCGTCTCCGAAAACATCCTCAAACGGCGGGAAAGTGGTACGATTCGCCACTTGTAGGTCCTCGAGAGAACCTCTCGACGAAGCTGTGGGTTCAGTCAGGAATCAAAATAGGCTGATTTAGGATTTAGGAGTGTTGAGTCGACGCAAAATGGAGTATCGAGGTCGAAACTGGGGTAACGATTCCCGACTAGAAATTTATCCCGATTTAACTAGAAATGGTCCCGATCAGGTTAACCTCATTTGGACATCAGGTCCCAATAAGGTGATACTGATAAGTCATGTAACGCAGCGTGGATATCAGGACCTTAGGAAGATTCATAGTCAGGTCCTTATTGAGTTACCTTATGGAATCCTTAATACGTTCTTTTCTTTTTCAAATTATGGCTCCTGATTACTCGCCACGGCTATTATATTGGACGATGACATTAGAAATAAGAAATGACACGCTGAAAATTCTTTCAGAAATAATATTTTAGATCGCTTGAGCATACTTGTAAAATGTTTCGGAAAAGAAACATAAGATGAATATCACAGATCATAAAGTATCACAAGGTGACAAGACTTAAAGTAGTGTTAAAGAGATGAGTTGCATGTCATGTTAATTTTACAACTATATTGACCGCTAAAAAAAGGATAGTTTCTATAGCATTTTACAAATATATTCAAGTGATCTGAAGTGTTTTTTCAATGCGAACATCTTTATATTTGGAAATGGCACCCAAAAATTGTTTCGTTAAAACTTGATAACGCAAATCGTATTAGGATAATAATGAATAAGATCCCGACAAGGACCTGATCAACTGAACCATATTATATCATACACTAGGTTGATACATTAAGGTCCTAATGTGGACCCAATCATTACAACCTTACAAAGGTCTTCCTTACTCATTTGTCAGTTAGGACATTATAAGGACTGACTTACTTAGGATTACCTTTCATTCACTCTATTAGGTCGTCTTATTAATGTTAGGTGAACCTGATCAAAATTTCTAATCAGGTTCCGGCTTGACTTTTCGCGGACGTTCCTCGCGACTGCCGGAAATTAATCACGACGCACTTGAGAGCCGCGCCGTGTGTCAACGCATTGCTCAACGCCGTCCGTTGCGATCGATTAAGGAACTAGACTCGTCAGCCAACGGATTACTCAGCAATGAAAGACTCGTGACGAACGACGAGCGACGAGCAATCGGCTGAAATTGCGACGCTCCCGCCGCCGCGAAACTCGTTCGACGTTCACGACGAGATCGGAAGTGAAGCTTGAGTTTTTCGCGAATTCGAAGAATTCGCGTCGTTCTCACGACGAAAGCGCGCTGTCCTCCGAACGGCTGGAGGACGGCCGTCCCACGCGGACGTGGAGCTTCGGCAGGGGTCGACGAAAAAATCGTACGCGCATATTATATGGTGGGTGGCACGCGCCCGATGCCGTAACTTTAATACAAACGCTTAACGGGCTCGGTGTAACACGAGACACACCGGAAGAGACGTCAACCGAGTGTCACTCAGTCATTCAGCCGGCTTCTTTCTCTCTCTCTCTCTCTCTCTCTCTTTCTGTCTCTCTGTCTCTCTCTCTCTCTCTCTCTCTCCCGCCCTCTCTTCTTTTCTGTCGCTCTCGATAAAGTGCGTGCGCGAGTATGAGGCGTGCATGCACGCCACGCACGCGCACTCTCATTGTGAGGGAGGAGACCACACCGCAACCAGATAAGAGGTAAGGGGAGAAAGGACACGAGCCTTATCCGCGGCAGGCTAATTCGACCTCTCCTCTTCCCTTTCGATGCGTTTTCTCTTTTTCCTTCCTTTTAACGCTCTCCTTTTCGCTTTTTCGCCCTTTATCAGGCTTGGTTTGTTATCTCACGTCCGTAAATCTGGGCGTGAACGAGCAACGTGCTCGTCTCCTCTCTCTCTCTCTCTCTCTCTCGGGTGGTCACACGTCCATTATTGGTCTCTCGCGCTTCCCGATGACATTGATGAATTCGTTTATTAAGAAGGATACGCGTCGCGGATCATGAGGATTGTCACGTGACTTGTATACTTGCGTCCGAGATGCGTCACGCGCTTCTGAATGCTTGCCTTGAGAGACTCGGCTGTTAAAAAGGTCGGGCAACTTCGGGAGTCGTTTTCGTTACCGGTTAATTCTGAATTTTTAACGTCGCGCCCAAAAAGAAGTAATTTCAGGACAAGCGGAATCATCAAAATTTTGGAGGATTTTATTCGTATATATGGCCTCGAGAGGATTCCTCCAAGAAGAAAAGAGGAAAATGTTATAAACACATTATTCTTAAAACTAGAGGGATTATATGTTGTATGTATAACGCAAATCTTATTGATTTTAATATAAATTTCGTCTTATACATAGATTATTTAATAGGAAACTTAAAGAAGCCGATATTCCAATCAACATATTTCTCTTCATATAAGAGGAAAATTAATTGATATAAGAGGAAATCTTCTTGAAATAAGAGGAAAACAGTTAGAATAATATCTAATAAATTTGAGATGAATGGTTCACTTTAGTCGCTTTATCGGAAGAGGCATCCTTTTGCTGTGAAGGGCTTCGCTTAAAATATGAGACTGTGGGAAAAATCGCTTTGCAAATAGAATACTTTTCTTTTTATTATGTTCTCGCACAGACTCGGTTGGGTCAAGCGAGAATGTGCGAGCTCGTTTCGTGTCGCAAGTTGAAGGCATGAGATTTTTATAGAATCGACATATCTCGCTCAATATAGAGCAAACTAACCACGCGAGATCGCGAGATAACATCCGAGATGGATGTATTGCGCGCGCAAGATTTAACGTGCGTACGAAAAGGCCGAAACGTCAACGTGAAATCCGAATCGAGAGTCTCGACGGTACTCGAAGGCCGCGGGATTTAAGCAGCAGGTCCACTAGTTTAAATGGTCACTTGTACGCAGCACGGGGGAAAGAAAGAGACGCAGCAACAAAGACACGAGCCTTGATTGTACTTTAATTCACTATCCATCTCTCTCAGTCCCCCGGCCGTCTATGCCGTCCACGAAACGAGTCGGTCGTTTAAGCAGGAAGTGCAGCCTGAGGGAACCAGTCTCGGCTTTCATTGGCGAGAAAATTTTTGATCGAGTCGTTGGTTACATTTAAATGGTCCTCTATGAACGCCACTTATTAATGGGAACGCACACGTTCTCTCGTTCTCTCTCTCTCTCTCTCTCTCTCTCTCTCTCTCTCTCTCTCTCTCTCTCTCTCTCTCTCTCTCTCTCTCTCTCTCTCTCTCTCTCTCTCTCTCTCTCTCTCTCTCTCTCTCTCTCTCTCTCTTTCCCTTTCCTCCCTCTTGTCGAGGGGAGCTTTCTTCGGAGCTTCTTCACCGCGCCGCCGGGCGCGCGAATTCGCGCTTAATCGCGCGGCGCGAATGAATCCGCCGATGTTGAGAGAAAAAGGAGGTAAAATTCGCGACGGCGAAGGACGAGCGGGAAATCTAAGACAGAAACGGAACCGCCGCCGATGTTTATAGTCGCGAGGGAGAACGGAAGCCCTTCGTTGGACGAAAGGTCTCTATGTTGATCTATTGCGCCAACCAATTAACCTTACCCGTTTGTCGGCATCTTCGTGGGGTTTCCAAGGCGGCGGACCCGCCAAAGTTTGATTCGAATCGTTCGTGGATACTCCCCTCCCGCCCGTCGCGAGCGCCGACAAAGACTTGTATCGCCTTGGAGATCAGAAGCAGAATTGTCGATTCGGCAAACGGGGGAGAATTGATTCGTGTACTTTAACGCCCGACGCGCCGTGCTTCGTGCTTCACTGCGAGTAGTGACGCTAATTTTGCAGCACGACGAAAATAACAAGTCTTGCGCGGGTTACACGCCGAGAAAGGAGGCAAAGTTGACGCGAAACGTGGGTGGCGCGGTTGAGATGAAAGTGTCCATCCATCCAACGTGTATCGCGCGAGTCTAAATGCGCGAGACTTCCGCTTGACTTTGTGAAAATAAAATGACAAAACAGAAACACAGTAAGAGGGTGACGGGGGGGGGGGGGGCCGTAAGGGAGGCGCGCCGTCTGGAGGGATCGCGGCGATTTTCTCTCGATTACGATACGCGGACGTGCTTGAATGAGCATTTCTGCGGGAATTCTCAAGAAACAATTACTCGCCTAAACGAAGCTAATTGAAGCCATTCAAGATCATGGCGAGCGAGTCGGTGTCGGCCGGCGCGGCGCGGCGCGGCGCGACGTATACCAGAGGACGAGCACGAGCCGTAAACTGCGTTTCGCCGAGTTTACTCGGTGTAAACGAGCGACCGGCGCGCGCGCGCCGGGCTTCTAATAAAGCCGAATGAGCCACATACGAGCGTGTTTCTCTCGTACGTGTTCGCCGCGCCTCCATCCAGCACGATACATTTCCGGCCGCCACCATTCGATCTTCCTCCCTCTCTCTCTCTCTTTCTCTCTCTCTCTCTCTCTCTCTCTCTCTCTCTCTCTCTCTCTCTCTCTCTCTCTCTGCCTCTCGCTCGTCCGATCCTCGAGGGGCTCCCTTTGATCGTCTTTCAGATTTGATTCCGAGCAACCCCCCGGAAAGATCGAACCCGATCGTCGTATTCTGCGTCGTGCCCTGCGAAAGTATCAGCCTCTTCCTGAGGAGGTAGAATTAGACAACATTCTCTCTCACGTATCGTCTCACGTTGTGCCGGCGATTATGAACGTTCCTGGAAAGACGAGATTAGATAAAATTCAATTATCTAATTTTAGATTGCATTGCCTGAGATAACGTCGTGCTGTTGCTCCCAGCTAGTATCTTACATCGTTTGTCCTCAAGACTTCCTCCCCGCACCCTCGTCGACTTCCTTCACCTCCGACAGTCACCCCTGCGTGACCCTCTTTTCTCTCTCTTTCTCTCTCTCTCTTTCTCTCTCTCCCTTCATTGCCTTTTCTCCCGTCCATCTCTCTTCGCGCGGCGTCTCGCGTCCTCGCCGTCTCTCACCGAGGAGAGACCGACCGCTCATTCATTCGTCCATTCGGCGGACGTTCGTTCATTCATCCGTTTAACACTTTTGTGCCACGCGGAGATACGGGTCTCCTCGGCCGCAGTGTGTGTTACGCGCTTGGGAACCTCTGCAACTGTTTTGTATAACGTGATTAGTCTGAATACGTCTCTCGGCTGGCCGTCATCGGCCGACGCACGACAGAACGGATCCGAGTGTCCTTTATGACGCGCCTAACGCTAACGCTGTACGCTGCGAGAGTCGCCCGGGATGAATTAACGGGGTAGCCACGAGGTCTTCTGGCCGGCGCGGGCGAGACCGGCGGCGCCGAGGAATCGCGGATGAGGTTACAAGAAAGCTCCCGAGGATGGCTCCAGCCAGTATCGGTATACGTCCAAGCTGCGTGCATGATAATTATCCAAGCTGTCGGCAGAAGAATATGTTATAATGCGCGCGCGCGCGACGGTAACGCTAAAGTTGTGGGCGCATAGAGACCTGGAAAAATGGCCCGGTCGAGAGCTGTCAAGTTGGCTATTTTCAAGAAGGTTGAATCAATATAGGCTACTTTCGCACAGGAGTTTTCTTACAATAGCTCTTGGCCGGGTACTTAATTATTGACGGATATACCTGGACATTGATTTATATTATGACGTACGATCTTAAAGCATACGGAGAAAGCAAGTTATAATGGTGCTCGGTCGATATACGTGGGTATACATTTAAATTTCGCATGACATTATGTAGCGTCATGAGAGCGTTTATATACGATACGTCGGCTAGATAAATTGTTCTATTTGTTTTGGCGAAATTTCACGTCGCCATAGCGCGAATGTAAACCGTTGCCTGCGCGCCTTGAACGTCTCGCGCTGGAAAGTGAAGCGCGTACACTAGGAAAAATGTATTGTTGCGTGAACTAAAATTTTGTTGTAACAACAAAATAATTTGGTTAAAACATGCCGTGCGAAAACAAAACTGTTTAGTAACAATCCTGTAAACAAATATCTTGTTTGATTACGATTTGTTCGTATAACGTAATACTTTTGTTATAGCAACCAAAAAGCTTGAACTATATGAATTTTGTTAAAAATACAATAATTTTTTCTTAATATATAAAATCTAAATTTTAGTGCACAGAAAGATAAAGCAGTGTCCACTGGGCATTATTTTAGTTTATGTAAAATAATATTTCGTTATTATGTAATTTTTATGGATAAAATAACTAAAGTGCTCAATTTTTATATATGAAGTCTAAGAACAAAATCATTTGGTCCAGAGAACAAAGCAGAAAAATATATTTAGTTGAGGCAACTAAATATTTTGTTGTATAAAACAAGATATTTGGTTGCTATTAAAAAAAATGCCTCAACTAAACAGTTCTGTTAGAGATACTAAATGTTTTTTCCTAGTGTAGACACGAAGGATTACAAAAATATATGAAAAATACACACGAACCTCTTTCCCCTCTGTATATAATATACTCAAAATTCTAAATATCACAAACGATCTCAGACGATTTTCAACCTTCTCGCCACTCGTTCAGACTCGCGTGAACAATGTAAGCACCCGACTCCAAAGTGCGGCGCTTCTCTGTCGCGCTGCGAGACCGCGGTTTCTCTCCTTCTCGCGCTCCTGCGGCGCACACACGTCACGCACACCATCATGCCGTTCTTGCTCTTTCAGCCGTTAAATTATCATCTCGTTTACATCGCGCTCGTCCATCCTCCACGATCGAGACCGCAGACGCTCGCGACGCTTCGGGTCAGCGACGCGTAGGTGTTTCCGCGAGTAAAGGCGAGTGCGGTCGAAAGGCCGCAAAGTAGTTCAAGCCGCGGCGAGCCAATAGCGAGCGCGTAATCGTTGGCAACACGAGCGCGCGGAGGTGGTGAAGGGGCACACGCCGTCGTCGCCGCCGCCGCCGCCGCCGCCGCAGCATCTCCTTAACTCTTCCTCCGCGCTCAAATAAATTAAACGAGTCATCGCGCGCGACAAGTAGGCTCGGTGTTACTTACATAGGTACGCGGCCTTACGTCACTCGCGCGTGGCCGAAGGGGGCTGCTCGCTGCCTCTCTATCCTTGAATCTTGCTCGAAATTGGCCGCAATCAAAGTGCCACGTCAACATCCCTCCCTCGCCGCCCCCTCCCCCCCCCCGTCCACGTCAACGACGACGTTTCTTCTCATTGTCTTCCCGTTCGTGCTCGAGGAAATCGGCGAGACTTCCGCCGCGAATCGTCAGCCCGATGACGACGACGACGACGACGACGACGATGACGATGGCGATGATGATGATGCGATGGCACGGTGAGTCAATGCGAAACGGAGCTCGAGAAAACTTCGCGGCCGTCGCGAGATCGTCGCAACCGGTGATCGCGAGTGAAAAGGAAGAATGCGAGATGATTGATTTCATCGCCGCGTCTCCCACTCTCTCTCTTTCTCTATACATTGCTATAATACCGCGATCGTGCACATTGTGTCATGCCAAATCGAGGTTATGCGACGGGAATGCGAAAATATCGCAAAGTTTGAGCATTCGACGGTGTTCCTCTCGTGCTTGCAAATCGGGAGATCGCCAAGTCGGGATTTCACCGCCCCGACGAAAATCTGTGGAGGGGTCGGTGATAATTAATTCGCCGCGAATCAGCAGTGGACACAAAGAGAGAGAGAGAGAGAGAGAAAGAGAGAGAGAGAGAGAGAAAGAGAGAGAGAGAGAGAGAGAGAGACAGAGAGAGAGAGAGAGAGAGAGAGAGAGAGAGAGAGAGAGAGAGAGAGAGAGAGAGAGAGAGAGAGAGAGAGAGAGACGTTCGTCGACAACGGAGGCTCAAACGGAGCGCGCGAGATCCTCGTCGTCGCCGGGTCGCCGTAATCGCTCGAGTGAATCTTCCCGATGTAACTGGCGTGCAACGACCGCGGGACTGAGATCAGAGCGCGGAGACCGCAGATCGACCACCATTACACCCGGGACGCATCCCCATAGGCTGCGAAAACCCGCCTCGCCCCCGGAGCTCGAGCCTGCTCGAGGGTGAGCGCCTCACGTGTATACCGAGGCGAAACTAGTCTCCCCTCTCTTCTCCTCCCCGGCATCGGCGCGTCGCTACGTGCGTGCGTGCGTGCCCGTCTCTCTGCACCGAGGGCCCACCGAGTACATATCTACCCCCCTCGGTATAAAGCGCGATGAAAATAATGTAACGCACCGCCGTCGAAATCTATTGACACGCCACCCCATGTGCGCGCGACGCACACGCACGCACGCACGCACGCACGCACGCCGTGAATGAATGAACGAGAGTCGCGACTGGCTGCGCCGCATCGGGAATCGAGATGTTAGAGAACCCCTCTGTAAATAGGCAAGATGGCGATGTCAAAATAACCGTAGGTAGGCCGTGAGGTGGTCCAGATTTCCGCTCGACGAGTGATGAATTTTCGCAGCGGCGCGGCGAGCCGCCCTGCGCGTCGAAAAAGAGAGAAAGAGAGAGAGAGAGAGAGAGAGAGAGAGAGAGAGAGAGAGAGAGTGAGAGAGAGTTCTCGGTTGGACCATGACACGTTTTCCCGCTCCGATCAGAATGGCTTCAGAATCGCTTCATGGTGGCGCGTGAGATTTTCGCGGAAACCCCGCTTTTGTTTAGAAAGTCCTCGTCAATCGAAGACAATGTTACGCACGAAAATTGCTGTTTGCATCTCGACGCGACATTTCCAGGCGATGACATGTCAACACATGTGGGCACGAGTTGCATCGACGTGAAAATATTTCAACGCCCCGACTAGAGATTTTGATCAGGTTCACCTAACATTGATAAGGACTTAATAGGGTGAATGAAAGGTAATTCTAAGTAAGTCAGTCCTTATAAGGTCCTAACGACGAATGAGTAAGGAAGACCTTTATAAGGTTATAATTGGGTCCACATTAGGATACTTAATGTACCGATCTAGTGTATGATATAATATAGTTCAGTTAATTAGGTCCTTGTCGGGATCTTATTCATTGTACCTAATACGATTTGCATTATCAAATTTTAACGAAACAATTTTTGTCATTTCCAAGTATAAAGATGTTTGCATTGAAAAAACACTTCGGATCACTTGAATATATTTGTAAAATGCTATAGAAACTATCCTTTTTTTAGCAGTCAATAAATAGTTGTAAAATTAACGTGACATGCAACTCATCTCTTTAACACTATTTTATTGCGATACTTTATTATCTTGTGATATTCATTTTATGTTTCTTTTCCGAAACATTTTACAAGTATGCTCAATCGATCTAAAATATTATTTCATGCAAATATCTTTTTATTTGGAAATGACACGAAAGAATTCTCAGCGTGTCATTTCTTGTTTCTAATGTCATCATCCAATATAGACGAGTAATCAGGAGCCATCACTTGAAAAAAAAACGTAATAAGGATTCCATAAGATAATTCAACAAGGACCTGACTATGAATCCTTACTAAGGTCCTGATATCCACGCTACGTTACATGACTTACTAAGACCCGATAGCATTACCTTATTGGGACCTGATGTCCAAATGAGGTTAATCTGATCAGGACCATGGGATAAATTTCTAGTCGGGGCGTGAGCGAACCTGAAGACGAGATAGCAAAGTGCGGGCGAAGCCAAGCAACATTGCGGAGCATCGCGCTGGCGGTAGCGGTAATGCCATAACGATATGCACGCCGAGGATTAAACAGTTCGTAGGATTCAAACAGTGCCACGAGGGCTCTGGAAGACCTCACGTCGGCCGCTGCGGTCGACGTTTGCGAATAACGCTGACGACATCGACAATAATGTAATAGCGCAAAGTAATTCAGCGAGTTACCGACTACTTACTAAAACGTCAGGAACACTTACAGAACTTTACGCGCTTTGCACGTGTAATTCCGTCCCGCCTCGAAACGAGTGCTGATTTCATTCGAAATTCGACGTTAAATCGAACAAACGCCCGTCGCCAAAGACGAGCGCTCTCGAGCGAACGAGTTGACGTTCACTTCGGGAAGTGCCCGCAATCGAATCAAATTTTTATTTTATCCCGAGACACCTACGACGCGCCATGATTTGTCGCGACGAATTGATCTATCGACGGTAAATTCTAGCTGCTCTCTCCTGAAAGAGGTCTAAATCGTCAGTTGAAAAAGATCCTTAATGAGCGGCGATGAAAAGAAGCGTGTGTGGTCTATGAGTGTTTCCGGTCGAATTGACTTGAATTTCTTCGCAGCTCGAGCCTCGCGCTGCGAGACTCCGAGGAACTGTCCTATCATTTGTTTATGACCGGCGAATCGAATATGCGAGTTTACGTGTGCCGCGCGCGCCCGGCGTTCGTCGATAAACACAGGGACGGCTGCGATTGCGGACGTACGATTCCGTGGAAGTTCACGTCTCGCGGCGTCACGAGCACTGCCTCGAACGCGCAAAGAACACCAACACCTATTTCGCCGACGGCGACCAACACCTATGCGACCTATGCGTAGAGGAGCAACAACATGCGTGCCGTAGACAACTCGCCACTTGTAGCAATTGACCGCGCAAGTGTTTACCGTCCCCTTCGGGCTACGTGACGCTATGCAACGCGGTTTCGCCTTGCCTCGGATACGTCGTTCGTCTTTATCGCTTCTAATTGCGCCTGGTATTTGCAACTTTATTCGCCGTGACGTTTTTCACCCGCCGTTTGCCGCGCCGCCGTGCGACTTCCTCGAGGCGCGAGTGATTTTGCCGAATCGGCGCGAATCGTTTCCGACGATCCGCGAGTCGGACTGCGCGGCGTTCATCGCGATATGAATCGCGCGCGCGAATGATACGAAAAATACATTGAAAACAATCACGCCAAGATATCTGAAAAATATTGAAAATTACGAGAGTGATACTTGGAGAATACACTTGCGCCACTTGTTAAAATATATTTCGATACATGATATTCGCGTATAAATACATGTATTAAATATCGTTTTTCTAATATCGCGCAACTCCATACGTGTTGTGCGACGAGCGCGATATTCGAGGTTGTAAATCATTTAAATATTTTAATCTTTTTTAATATTTAAATATTTCAATATTTCTCTTAAATCATATATATTGATGATTATATCGTTATAGTCAGCTAATCGTTACTAATCGACAAAGTCGTCTGAATCAACGATCCGCGATTTGTCGAGGTCGCGATGAAAATCTCGAGCCCGACGCTCGAAAGCGCCGAAGCCCGGCGGAGGCGACGCTCGCTCCGTCGGAAAAATACGGGGTTGAGGGGGGTTAACGAGATTCGCGTACCCGGCGGACTAAACCGCCGTGTTGGGTACTTGAAGGTATAAGGATGCCGAGCACGTCTGGCGGTGGGCAGGCCGCGCGGGTCACAATCCCATCTGCCGATCCTAACCGGTCGGCACTCTCTATCTCTCTCTCTCTCTCTCTCTCTCTCTCCTTCTCTCTCTCTCTCTCTCTCTCCTCTCTCTCTCTCTCCTTCTCTCTCTCTCTCTCCCTCCCTCCCTCGTTCTCCTCCCGGCCCTTCGGACGTTTAAATTCCCGTTGGACGTACGCGAGCGCGCGCCATTATCTTATTTACGCCTCATTGTCTCAATGTATCATACCAATATCGCGCCTGCTCGTACCGACCGGCAACACGCTCCTGGATCGTGTGCACGTCGCTTCCTCGCCGCACCGCTTGCAAGGAATCTTCACACAACCCTCCCCGCGCAGCTCTCGGTTTTCATAGAAACTCGTTAGATCGCCACGAGGTGAGATTGTGTTTCTTCCGTCTTCGCCGATATCAACAAGTGCGAAGGTCATTTTCCGCGTTTGCACTCTCGATTCGTATGATTCAAAGTCGAAAGCATTTTTAGCGCTCGAGAGAGAGAGAGAGAGAGAGAGAGAGAGAGAGAGAGAGAGAGAGAGAGAGAGAGAGAGAGAGAGAGAGAGAGAGAGAGAGAGAGAGATCTGTCTGCTCAGCCTGGCTTGCATATCCTGGCAATCCCCGGGATCTCGGGGGAAAAAAGTTTCCCTTTAGTTCGCTCTTTCCCTCAGGGAGAGGGGTCTGAAGTTGTGTGTAACGTTGCTTGATTTCTAAAGATACGCGCGAAGCGGAATATTGGAAACATTGTCTTGTCCTTTGTGTGCCGAGGATTTAAGGCACTCATAAAAACTAGAAAAGTATTAGAAGGTATATTGCAGCACTAAAGATGTTTTATTGAGGTGTCTCGAGGCTAGGTCGTTTATTGCTGGGCATTAGGCTATTGTCCGCTCTCAGAGAGAGAGAGAGAGAGAGAGAGAGAGAGAGGAAGAGTTTGTTTTATCCTGGTCCATGTTTGGGTGACCGACGCAGTTTTTTTTAGCTTCGCAGTTGGCGTTTTATAGTACGGCCGAGTATTGCTGATTTGTTTCAATAGGCAGGTGATTTACCACAGAGAAATATGGCCTTGTATTTACAAAATATCGCGTCCCGTACTCAAACAAGTCCAACACCTCCGCCACGCATTTGAGCGCATTTTAGCTGGCTTTCTGTTCACGCCAAATTTTTTCTCACGACTGATTTTCGCCGTAATATGCGCGTGCGTGATCGTGCTGAAAAATTTAATAAATAAAAATATCAATCCGTCCAATCCAAAGTGGCATTGTAATTCCGTTATCATAAAACGTTATCCGTTAAACCGATAATCTTCGCGGTGATAAATGCGTCGAATAAGTTTTCGTTTCAACACGCGACACGGGAAGAACCCCGATATAATTTATACGAATGCGCGATTGAGATGTACTTGTAACATTTGCAATCTATAATATATTGGCACAGATGAAAATTATCACAGGGAAGGGAAAGTTAGACAGGGGAAAGGGGAGAGGTAGCAGGTAAAAGGCCTATCGGTATAAACGAGCTGGATAACCTTCAATAATTCCAACCCGTTGAGTTGTTTAAAAAAAAGTTCGCACATTTATTTCGACGTTGTCTTTATACACATGCCTTTCCGGAGCGTTTATCCGACACGCGGAGACACGGTACGCGCATGTATATGTACTCGTATGTATATATAATACATTATTTATCGTATCTTTATCGACTGTAACAACAAGTCACGTAATGATTTTGCAAACTATATATCCGGCTATATATTGTTGCGCTCGCTCGCGCACGCACACACGTCTGGGAATAAAAGTACACACGTTTTTTTTCTTATAAAAGAGACTCAAACGTTTAATAAGCTTATATTTACAGCATGTTAAAGATAATCGGAATCTCGTAGTCTCGGATTCGCCACACTTCACAGCTCGACTCTGAGTGTGCGATTTCTCTTTTCAGCTGTTGTTTCTAACTCTTTGTATCCTGACGATACTTACAGTACCGCTCTGTATAAATGTTCACATGTGTTTCTGAACTGTTTCCTTCTCTTTTAAATAGCCAAAAGCTATTTAATTACATAATAATTTAACATAGTAATTTATATACGTAAGTTATATACGTAAGTCAACTCAGGATGTATACGACGTTTTTCTTGTTTTTTTTTTTTTTTGCCCAACGCTGGACGCCACGTTCACACCAAGACCTACGGTAGACATAAACTCTCGAAATGATTTTCGTCCTCGAGAACGCGGGGACGCAACAATATAAATCCGACTGATGAACATTCCAACGATATATCTGTACATGCTATTACACTATCGATAGGAGATCAAGAATTACAATGTTATTGAACTACCTAGGTATTTACAAACACGCTAGTGCAGTTGTTTCGAAGGAAACAACTGCGTATATCACAAAGGATCACAATCTCAAGGCTCACTCGGAGAGCTAAATTGTTAAAGCGTTTAGCGGTCGCGGGTGACTGTAGACCTATTGATTTATTATCGGGATTATAATATAATGCATACTGATGTAAGATAATTATTAACGTATAACAACGTTCAGCGCAATAAAGACACGAATTGCACACCTCGTCCCGGCTTACGTTTTCCTGGAAGCGATCTCTCTCATAAAATCAATTCATTTGTAACGTAGAGGTTAAATTGCTAAAATCATCGACGTTATCGACGGCCAGAAAAATTGACTCAGATATTTCTAGAATGATGTAAATAAATTTGACTCTGATCGTTAACACACACACAAACCCGGGAGAAAGTATCAGCCTGTGTCTTCACGAATATGCCACACCGCACGTTGTTGCACCAATACTATTGCTTATTGTTACATTATCATCATCGATAATAAATATAAGACCCATCAGTAGTCCACGCCCGCTATAATCTTCAACCGTATGTGCTTTCTTGCGTGAGTCACAATCGCGATCACTTTGCTCGTTTCACTTCTTCTAGATTTTTACATCCCTCCTTAAATTTACATATTTACAGATGTTTTTACACATGTTGCTTCATAAAAAGGCTCCCTGCCTTCAGAAGTGAAATAATAGTATGTCGCTCGTTAAAATCTGTACTGAATATCTTGTCTTAATCCTATCTAATCCTAATCCATGCAAAGGTTAACAGTAAAAATAATACGCGGCGATGAATAAATGTATAGTTTCTGGCGATTGTTGATACGGCACTTGTTTTCAGGCAAGTCGTATCGAACTGAATCGGAAAGTCCTCTACTTGTGTCCTTAACTACTCTTTTTTTACACGTTTGTTATTTTTTGATTTTTTATCTTTTTATGTATCATTTTTTATTTATATACCTTTTTTGTTCTGCGTTAAGTTGCGTTAAGTGCTATCTTCGTTTTTACTCTATGACTATACTATTACTTGTTAATTACTTCCACGATAACTATTACAGAATTTACAACGTGGCAGAGGACTCTCCTGTTCAATTTGATACGACCTGGCTGCGCACGAGTGTCGTGTCATTAATTGCCAGATATTCCGCACACACACACACACACACACACACACACACACACACACCGAAACGAGTCGATACAAGGAACAAAAAAATGATTAGTGATATATATATAGCGCAATGTTGACAATAGAATTACATCGTAATTGTGCCACGAATTCTAGATCCGTGCGGAAAGATTCACACGCTTCTTTGGTACCCCCATTTTTCGAAAAGGTCCTGCTCGAGAAGTGACTCCCGAGGAAGGCCTTTTTCTCGTCTGCTTTTAATCGCTACATCGTCTCCCTCACGACGCGAGATGCACGTATGCACGCGGAAAAATTATTTTTTTTTGTATTTAACTAATTTTATGCTGCATTCTTTTGTCAGTAAATTTTGTTGAATTTGGCAGAAAGATAGCGGAACGCGGCGGATTGACGATTGAATTGATGCTGATATGACGATCGAATATTTCCGCGTATCCAAGTCGTCAAGCGTGACGTAGCCGTTTGACGAAAATAGTTGCACGAACTCGTAGAGCTCGAGATGCTCGACCGCATTCCCTCGTAACTGGTACTTACGATGTAGCCATATAGCGTTCAGGATTATTATTTACAAGAAGATCGCAGAGAGACAGAAATGACACTCCACATGCGAATATCGACGCGACAGCGGACCGATGCACAGCGGGACGGATAATAATGGCAAATCCCGACGACGTAAATCCGTGCGATCCTTCGCTTACGTTCTAAGTAAAATGTACGATATTACTCACTCATGTACAAGCGTACAGAGAAGGGAGGACACAAAAGACGGAGCCATGAAAGAACGAACGACAGGCCAACATATGCCGATGGCCCGTCGAAATAAATTAACGAGGTGTTCTTTCACACAAGAGAACGCATGGAAGTGTTCCTCACCGATCCCGATAGACTTTGGATATGTTGCGACACGGCTAGAAGAATAAGAAACACGTACTCTTTTTCGCCAACGCTGCGCGTATGCGTCTCCTCGTGCCGGCGGGGATACCGATGAAGGTAACCCCCTACGCTGCCACAATACACTCTCCAAGAGAAGCCGAGTCACACTTCCTCGAGCTCCCTCGAGTTCCCTCTTCAACCCGGCCCTGGCCGGCCGGTGAGGACCGTGATGGGCTTTAAAAGTATCTGCGCCGTGCTGTGGGGCAGCGCGGGTCTCGTCGGCTGGACGGAATTGCTGACCATAACCGGCGGCGAGTGCGTCGGCATTGGCTCCGGGCTGCTTCCAGGCGAGGCTGTGCTCGACGTGGACTGGGTTAACACTGGCGGCTGGCCGAGGTGATACCTGGACTGATGACTGAACACCGCCTGCTGCTGCTGCACCGCGATAGACCTCAGGGTGTTGTAAAAATCATAAGACGGCGCTATCGCGGCTCCGGGGAAACTGCTGGTGTAGCCTGAAGGACCGTGCAGCAGTCTCTCCACGGAGAAGGTGCCATGCGCTGGTGGTGCCGCCGTCGCCGGCAGAGGTTGCGGCTTGCACGGCAGTCCAGTGGTCGACGTGGTGGCCGCGCCGGGCAATAAACTGGCTGGGTATCCAGCGGGGGTGGTGTAGGCGGCGGTAGCCGAATGATACGGCGGGCGATGGAGATACGGCAAGGTATAGATGGTCGATGGCCAGACCGGTGATGCGTAAGGCGTCGGATAAAGCCCGCTGAACGCGGCGCACCGTTTGTAGGCAGCCAGACGAGACCTCGAGGCCGCCGTGGTCCTGCGTCGCAGCTTGCCGGTCGTACCGCCGATGAACACATCTTCTGAGCTGGGGTCCAGCATCCAATAGTTACCTTTGCCCGGATCGTCGTAGTGACGGGGAACTTTGACGAAGCATTTGTTTAATGAGAGATTGTGCCGTATCGAATTCTGCCAGCCTTGTTTGTTGTTCTCGTAATAGGGAAAGTGACGCATTATGTATTCGTAAATACCGTTCAAGGTGAGTCGTTTCTCGGGGCTCTGGCGGATCGCCATCATGATGAGCGCGTTGTAGCTGTACGGCGGCTTCTCTGATTTCTCCGATTTCTTCTTATCGTCCGCCTGCTCCTTCGAGTCCTTTTGACTCGTCGGGCTGACCGAGGTCGCGTTCCTGGAGCAGTCCAACGGTGGGGTCTCGGTGCCGCCGCCGATCACGTCCAGGTCGCTGCTGCCGTCGCTGTCGTCAACCCTGTCGTCCGCCTGATTCGCTTCAGGGGAGACCGAGTCGCTGGCCGACGGTAACGGCGCGCAGGCCTCGGGTAAGATGCTGCGTATACTGAAGTTGCTCTTCAGGGCAGCTCGTGGCGGTGGCGGCGAGGCCGTTACCGTGTGTTGCTCGTTTGAAGCTTCCATATTCACCATGCTTCGCTGGCGTGTCGTCGTCGCACCGTTGAATTGAACTCGTCGCTTGACACCGTCCAGCGGATCACGCGTCGATCATCTACAATACCCCACTGTACCCCAAAGTTCCTAGAGCAACCTCGGCTATAGACGACAGTCTGCAGAAGCACGACAATTCCTCATCGGGGAACTTCCATTTTCATTCGCAGGCCGACTTACACGCTGTGGAGCCGCCCTCCACATGGAGCCGAGCACAACAACAAACAACAACAATAAAAACAATAACAATAACACACAGTTGCGGCAGTCCGTGGGTTCCCTCGCTCAGCTCCGCGGCATCATACCACCGAAGTACCTACGCCACAGCAGCTAGCGGACTGACGCTCACCAACGAGGTATACCGCGTTTCTGACGGCATCCCCGCCACGTTTATATTTATACCGAGTTCTCGAGCCCGCCCACCAGCATCGACCCGACGTACCCTGAAGAGTGAGCCGACCAATCGACGCGGCCCGCACTAGCATCGTTGCTGGACCCCACCACGGCATTTTGCGCCCAATGTTTGACAGCAAACAATGCAAGTGACGCAGGGCCACGCGAAGGCAGGGATTTCGAAGGTGCCAAGCCAGGAGCGCAGGGGCAACATCGACCTGGCGTTCTCGCCGTGGTGGGGAGCGCAGCCGCAACTAAACGTGCATCTCCACGTGTGCAAACAAATCCAACGCCGCTGTGCCCGCGTCTATACGCCCTCCCTACAGGATTGGCACGTTCTTGGACGCCGCGAGCGTCGCGGCGCAGGATCAGCGGGAGAGATGAGAGATGCGCGCACATACACACACTGTGCTGAGCTTGTATTGTCGCGCCTGTGTGTGCGTGCGCGCGTGCGAGTGTGTGAGTAATACGCGAGTGTCTTTCACGGTGTGAGAGAGAGAGAGAGAGAGAGAGAGAGGAACGTTCAACTTCGGATTCATAGCACGGCTGAATATGAAGATGACGGGGACGCTTGTTGCAGAACACGCCGCTCGCGCACCTGGTGCATCGACTTCATCGTCGTCGTTTGTTGAATCGAGTCGCCGTGACAAAGCTGCTATAGAGCTTGCGCGCGAGGTAAATGTCATACCCGCGGCAACCTTGCCAGACGCATTGTTGTCGCGTATATTTTGCGCTGCGCATTGTCGCGGTCCGCTTGTGCGCTCAAAACATGTTTACAGGAACGTGCTAGCGCAAATGCGTCGGACGATCATCGCGTAGTAACGTCGAATCGTTCCCGTTCATTCATACTTTTTGTAGTACTTGTTGTGGCCTCGATGGTTCCGTTGCGGCCATCAAGACGAAGACGTTATCGAGAGAGTTAAATGTTTATGATATATAAGTTTCTTTTTTTTTTTTATTAGTTTTCACTGATTCGTTCATAAGATTACAAAGTAAACTGAAATGTTCGGGCAGTTTGAACGATTAAATGTTTTATAGATATATGCATTAATTTGGCGATTGGCATTCTTCGGCTTCTATCGCCGCCAGGCGATTTTACGTCGAAACGCTTTTGACGCTGTCTTCATAATAGCTGTTTTCGTTCTACTTAAGCTCAGCGGCGCTTTTCTTTCCCTCGTGTAAGATCGGATTCGGCTGCCCTGAAGAGGGCAGCTTAAGCGACGGCAGTCGCGTTAAGTTATACAAACTTAATCCCGAGGTATTATTTTGAGCCTATTATGTCCCAACAGGACTAACTCAGAGATAAAGAAGAAAGACGTTTGTTGCGACGATGACCACTCCATGGATATTGGCAAGCATCAACAACCCCGTCTAACGCGTTATCTGCTATTGTTGAGATACTTTGTGCGACGATAAGTGTATTATTTTTTGTCGGGATTCTTGTCTTTACCCTCAAGGCTACGCTAAAACTCAAGTAATTCTGACTTAATTCGGATTCGGATTTTGCGTTTGCCAACTCGTGTTATACTTTCACTCTGAAAAAATCCGTGTTTATTTTGTAAATCTCGGATTTCGCCGCACACTTTGCTCGCGGCAATCTCTCCGAGTTGAGGCTTCACGTTTAACCCCTCGACGCCTCGAGTCGTGACTTTAATTGCTATTCGACGCGTTTGAGAATGGGCGGGAGAAGTTTGGGTTCTTGGGCTGTTCGTAAATCTCGACGAAGATCTTGCTGTGATCATAGATCATATCTTCGGCCGTGTTGGTCAGCAAAGAATGTTGGAGCTGCACGATAGGTGCATTCTTCAAATCGGCAAACGGATAATCTCGCCGACCATTTGTCATATATGCTCATAATGGCTGCCGTTCCCAAAAGCGTCATCGATACGATTTATCATTTGCTCGTAAATGGCATTTTCAACCGCGTTGAGATGCCACATAGTAGTAGTCCAAACGAATGGCGTGTAGACAGAAAAGAATAATGACAAGATTTTATCTTCCAACGTTCAACGTTTTTTCGGCAAATGCGCACAGTGGCCGCTTACATCGAGCATCCGAGGATCCGAGGACTAAATTCTACAGATTTATGAGGAAAGGAAAATGTTTGTCATCTGCGTACCCTGAAAATACGGCGAGAAGAAATGTACGACAATAGAAGTTTTTACAAATAATCGTTTTTACAATGGTATTTTGCCGGTAAGGTACCGGATTTTGACGTTGATTAGTTTACAAAATATGGAGGGCAAATACAAACAAAAGGGAACATACAAAAAAGGCAATATAAAAGAAAAACACGAGAAAGGTAAAAAAGGAGAAGCCTAGAAAACGCTATTAAGTCCAGGAAAAAATACAAGAGAAAAGCACAAAAGATTTCGTGTCGACGTATTATTGTATTTTCATGCATGTCATTGCTGCAAGGCCTAACATTTCTCCTCGCTTTTTTCTCGAATTTTCACCAACGGAAACTTCGAAAACATCTTGCGGTTTACTCTGCAGTGATAGTTGAAGTTACACAGATGAAACCGTGGATCACGGATCAAGGAACAGCCTTGTGTGATTTCCGAGTTTCTTGCTGTGAAACATTTCGACCGATTAGAATGAGTTTGTTCTCGAAATGTTGAAATACACGAGAGATTCGCATCTCGAGTTCAAGTGAAGATATTCACCAGACGACTCGATCCGGAGAATCCACTCTACATGCGTGAGAATCACTCGAGTGATTCGACTTTTTCCGGGGCTGGAATCCCCTCCTCTTTCAACAAATTCGACGTCTTTATAATCTCAGCAAATTGATAACATTCGTTGGCATTTCTCGAACGAAGAAGCGCGACCGCGCTGCTTGGCGTGCGAACGGTTGGATCATCATTGAGACCATCGTTGCTATCTCCTCAACAATCTCTTAAACAGACGATCGCTTCAACGGCCGCCCTTAAGGGGACTGGAGGGTCAGGTTACTGAAAAATCGTGCTTGTTTTTTGATAATATTTTGTGACGAACTGAATAAATGTGCGAGAACGAAAATTTCAGATATATTTATATAACATGTGAAGAGTAGAAAAATTTTGTTTATTAACAAACACTCATATAAATATACATCCACTTGAATTTTAAACGCGTTTTCCTCGAAATTTTATTGTTCAACTTTCTGCAGTGATTTCTCCGAAACTGAGCTTCGTATCGATTTGAAATTTTAAAGCAATAATATTTGTTCATCTGGCTCTCAGGTCAACCATGGACAACTCCGTCAAAATATTTCATTCCGAGATATTAATTTTTTTATTGTAAAAGAACTGAAAAATTTGAATTTTTTTCTAATAATAGCTGCCATTTTGTTAATTTTGTTCGATTCTTTTTTATTTTTATTTAGTGCTCCGCTGGATAATGATAAGCCTCCTTAAGATTTCTAGCTAAAACTCGCTCTGACCGGGCCACCGAGAGCCGAGATATTACTGCAAAGACGACAACTTGAAAAAGAAAGGAGAGTATATTTCAGCTATATATATATCGTATATTTATATGAGTATTTGTTAATAAAAATAAAATTTTTCTACTTTTCACATGTTGTACAAATATATACCTAAAATTTTCATTCTTGCACATTTATTCGGCTCATCGCAAAGTATTGCGTCAAAAACAAGCACGATTTTTCAGCAATCTGACCCTCCAGTCCCCTTAAAGCCTGTCCATAAGACCACCATCGAAGCGGTGACAATCGGAACGAAACTGAGACGAATCGCAGGAATTCGCACTGATGACTTCATCATTGCGAGAACATGCCGCACATTCGACACACTTCCTTCGAGACTTTGGGAAACTTTTGGCTTGGATAACTGCGGCGTCGTCATTCCTTGCCTCTCACCTCGCGTGGAAAATCATCTTCCCAGCGGCCAATTGGCGAGCGACGATCTAGCCCACCTATTATGCCGTTTCTTCGACTCCACGGAAGAGTGCGAAAGCGGCCGTCAGGTATCGCCAATGGCCGCCAATAGACAACAAACGAGTCTATTTACTCAACAATGGACGTCGACGTCGCGACGTACGCCTTTTCCTCCGACGTTTCCCGCGCTATCCTGCGGACGCGCGTCGACGATCCCGCGCGCAGACAAGGGAGATGTCGGCGAGATAGAGGTGAAAGGGGTCACCGCTGCGAATCGTTAGCTACTCTATGTGGCCGCCGTGCAGCCCTTTGGGGAATCAATGAGAAGGAGCTGTTGAAAGATGAGAAATATATAGATACCGCGCGTCGAGATCGACCCTTTCCTGCGGATTAACGTTACACGCGCGCACGCTGCGTCGCATAATATTATGTTGAGCTCTCGAATGTTGCGGTGTCTGAATGTCTTCAGCCTGCATCGCGGCCGCGCCGACACGACAGCGACAGTCATCGCTACGGTTGCAGGAGGTGCTGCACTTGCATTCCTGTTTATTTAAATGTTTCAACAACGCCACGCGGTGGAGAGAAAATTTTTCATCTTTGTCTCTCGGTCCACTGCTTCGCGATTTCCCGCAAGAAGTTATTTTTCTTCATCGATCGACGCACGTGGAAAATATTCAGCAATCGTTTGGCTCTCGAGTGTGCTTCGCACACAAAAGGTCAAAGGTCAGTCCGTTTGAAGCATTGCGGTTGAAAGAACGTGGAAACAGAAGGGAAAACATTTCGCCGCGGAGCTTTTCTCCGTTCACGAGTGCGACGCGAGAGTGCGGGCGAACGTATGAAGAAGTGAATTTTTCCAACGGAGCGATCGAGGCCGTCGAGTCTCCTCGACCGAGTGTCCTCGATTTTGCTCCGAGTCTCGTGACAATCCACCAACACGTCTCCCCCGCTCTCTCGATCCAGCAGGATATCCTCGAGCTCTTAACCCTTCCGCGCCTTCTTTCCGCATCAGCGGAGACGTCCATTCTCCGAGATTCAGATCAAGCGACTAATCTCCCGCGGTCCGACCGTGGAAACCGCCCGCGCCGATGGAAGTGATCTCCGTGGCGATCGCCGAGCTAACTCCCGGCGAGGAGAAGAAAGCCCGGGTAACAGGGGGGACAGAGGAAAGCTTCCCCACGTCGGCAGGAAAGTCAAGACGGCCGGCTGAAAACCGACCTGGCGTTCTTTCCGCCGATGTTCCGAGGACTTTCAGGATCGCGCGGGGTTGCTCCTCCCTAATGCGATTTGCCGAACTTAAAAAGTTAAGCGGCAGCGATATGTTAATCCGCGCGGATCTGACCTCGCAGGCCTCGATGCTTGTCGGGAATAGAGTCGCGGGTGCGCGTGCACACGTGGCCAAACCCGGCCTCGGTCTCGTCCGTTCTATAAATTATTCAGCGCCTTGCGCCTCTCATCATTTCGCAAGCTTCATTTTTATTTTAATTATCCTCAGTGTGTTATGTTAATTAACTGTTGCGCTACATGTCTCCTTTTAGTGGTCGAAAATTGAACTGTTTTCAAGACGCGCCACAGAGATGGCAGCATAGACTGGAGTCAGGACCGCGAAGGGTTCATCCGTCCGCAATTTACATAAAAAAAAAGCAGTCTTTCAAAGATTGTAGCACACATATGGATGTAATACCGCAATTTTAAAATTTCGAATTTAAAAAATTTAAATTTAAAACTTAAAAAATTAGAATCAATCGGACGTCAACAGAAAAACAGAGAGGCGCGTGTTGCGCGATAGAACAATACATTTGACAAACTGTTGACTATTTAACAGAATAATGTAAAAATGAGGCGGTCTTCTTGAGGGAAATTCAAGCAAACTTCCAGGAAAATAGTAGGGAGGAAACGATAAATATTTATCCGAGGCGGCAGGTGATTACTTTGACGCGCCGCTGTCAAAGTTGGCCGACACGGCATTGAACACGGCGTGCCCGTCAACGTGCAGATTTCCCGAAATTCCCCGGCACAACAATATGCCGCGGCAAATACCTGAACTCTCGGATCAGACCCCTTCGCGCACTTTTCGTCGCATCTAATCTGGATTACTCCGAAGACAGACGGCGCGATCCCTCAGCGGCATATAAAAATAATAACAGCGGCCTTCCACGGGAAAAGCGAGAGTGCGTCGCGAGATGGTCTGTGTTGTGCGAGTTATCTAGCGAATACACAGTCTGTCCCAGATCCAATGAGACTGGTCTAAAAAAAATACAAAGCGTTTATTATTTTGATTTTTTATTCTTGTTTATTCAAAATAGTCTCCTTCTGAGTCAATACAGCGCTGGAAACGTTCAACAAATTTTTCGAAACATTTTTTATACTCATCGGCTGGAATGGCCTTTAGTATGGCGGTCGAAGTCTTTTGGATGACCGGGATGGTATCGAAACGATTTCCTTTCATCGGCAATTTCAGTCTGGGAAATAGCCAGAAGTCGCACGGAGCCAAATCAGGTGAATACGGTGGACGATCGATAACAATGATGCCTTTTTTGGTCAAGAATTCACGTACCATGATGGCTTTGTGCGATGGTGCATTATCGTGCAACCTTCCGTTTGCCCAAATCTTCGGTCAAAATTCGATAGACTGTGCTTTTCGGTATCCCAGTTTCCTCTTCGATGAGTCTCGCGGACACACAGCGGTCGCTTCGAAGAATTTCTTTGACTTTCTCGATGTTTTCTTCATTGCGAGTGGTTTTTGGCGGCGGTGCTCGATCATCGTCTGCAAGGTCCTCACGACCGTCACGGAATCGGCCAAACCAACGGAAAACCTGTGCACGGGACATGCATTCATCCCCGTACACATTTTTTAGCGTTTCGTACGTTTCTGCACCACTTTTACCCAATTTAAAACATGTTCCATGTTGGTTTTTCGTCCGACGTACACAAAGCGACTTTACATAAAATGTCAAACCACAGTGAAATATCAACCGAATTCGTTCAAATTTTGAGGTTAAGTAGATGAAGGATAGAACATTCACCTACCATCATTCACTCATAGATATCGCTGCGCTAAGAACTTTGATGGGACCAGTCTCATCGTATCTGGGACAGACTGTGTATGACGCGGGAGGGGTATAGTGAGTCGCGGCGTTATTACTTCCATGCTTTCTCTTTTGCAATATGAAAAAACTTACGACTTGGTATAAAATAACGCAACGTACACAACGCGACTAGATAGAATTTATTCCATGGTCCTGATCAGGTTAACCTCATTTGGACATCAGGTTCCAATAAGCTAATACTATCGGGTCCTAGTAAGTCATGTAACGCAGCGTGGATATCAGGACCTTAGTAAGGATTCAGAGTCAGGTCTTTATTGAGTTACCTTATGGAATCCTTAATACGTTTCTTTTTTTTCAAATTATGGCTCCTGATTACTCGCCACGGCTATTATATTGAATGATGACATTAGAAACAAGAAATGACATGCTGAGAATTCTTTCGTGTCATTTCCAAATAAAAAGATATTTGCATGAAATAATATTTTAGATCGCTTGAGCATACTTGTAAAATGTTTCGGAAAAGAAACATAAAATGAATATCACAAGATAATAAAGTATCGCAATAAAATAGTGTTAAAGAGATGAGTTGCATGTCACGTTAATTTTACAACTATTTATTGACTGCTAAAAAAAGGATAGTTTCTATAGCATTTTACAAATATATTCAAGTGATCCGAAGTGTTTTTTCAATGCAAACATCTTTATATTTGGAAATGACACCCAAAAATTGTTTCGTTAAAACTTGATAATGCAAATCGTATTAGGTACAATGAATAAGATCCCGACAAGAACCTAATTAACTGAACCATATTATATCATACACTAGGTTGGTACATTAAGTATCCTAATGTGGACCCAATCGTTACAACCTTATAAAGGTCTTTCTTACTCATTTGTCGTTAGGACATTATAAGGTCTGACTTACTTAGGATTACCTTTCATTCACTCTATTAGGTCCTTATCAATGTTAGGTGAACCTGATCAAAATTTCTAGTCGGGAAGACCGTAACTTGCGTCGGATAATTTATACAGAATTCTACCAGCACGCAAAATACTCCGCGCAACGTGAGAAAACGCTGTCGCGCGCCTCGTGCGAATGCGATTTTTCCAAAAGCGGGAGGGGAAGTGTGGGAGGGAATAAAAGATTTGGCCTGTTAAGCTGAACAGGTTGAGACATACTAGCGGCGAGCCCGGTCTGTGGGCCACACTAGACACTTAGCCTTGATAAAGGCGATTGACAGACAAAGCACTCAAAACGAGACAACTCGTTGAGGCTATAAAGCGATTGGTTCTAATGCAGCCGCCTTGGCGAAAGAAAGGCAATATTTGCACGCACAAAAGATGGATCATAGAATGTCGTCCGACTGATTCAATTCACTCAGCGTCCGGCGTAACCGCTGCGTATCGCATTCGATCGCGATATCGCTGCCGCGGCTACGTTCTAGATAAATTTTGCATGATCGAACGCGGACCGCGCTCTTTCTTCCGAAAAATTAAACGAAGACAACGCGAACAGCGACACGATTAAGGTCTGCGGGAATTGGGAATTTTTATGGCCTTCTCTCCGTCTGGTGAAAGGTGAGAGAAACTCAGTCATCATATTTTAATAATAACCGTATACATTCTAAAAGGAAAAAGACTTGACTAGTTTAAGTCATTTAGTTTTATCGCTCATAAACCGGAGAAGGGCAGTTCCATTTTCAAACCACGTTGCGTTTCCATTATCCGGTATTGTCTGAAAATTGTGTTTATGGCCGGTAGTCGTAAACAGTGTCTATAAAAAGACCGTAATTATGGTGACAGTTTTGTTATAGGCTCCCCGGAACGACTGAAATCTTTCCAAAATTGTCTTTCTCGAGTGTCGATATCGAACCAAATTGCCTTGAAACAGAAAAGAATTGATGACGATAAAAGAAATACGCGATGAATGTGAAAATTTAGAAATACACTCTCAAGTACGATAATATGCGATATTAATTTTATACTAGTAGTAATCGAACAGCGAGCGCTATTAAATGTAAGTAAATGAGAAATTTGGCGCTAGCATTGCCTTTCGAAATCGCCTTTTGGATATGACCGTCGGCACCCCTCTGTCACTGATCGCGTCTTCTCCCCGGGAACACGTACGGCGCAGGTGTCGAAGATTTAACGAGCCTCGTCAAGTGCGGCGTGTTAATTCTTAACAAGGGATTCACGCTCCATGTCGTCGTAAGCAACGCGATACAGCGGGCGAAAACGGAGGAGGTGTCGTTCGATCGGCTGCACACCCTTACTTCGTTAATTCGGGATCACTATTCGGGAAACGCCTTTCTCTGGCGTCTGGCAAAAATATTGAAGACGCGGATCGAAAACGCGAGGCGACATGTAAAAATGTTGCCGCCCATTCCCCCCGCTCCCCCCCCCGCTTATATGCGCGCGATATAAATCCAGTAGCTGTATGGAAGGCTCGCTCTAAGGTTTCGCCTTTCGCTTCTCGGAGGCGTCGATAATTGGCATTCGGTTACATCGATAAAAGGATAGGGTGACGCGTTTTTTTTTCGCGGGTTTATGCTCGCGTACATCGTCACGCTCGCGGCCGGTATCAATATTTATAGCGCGCCATTAATTCCACGACGGATCAATTTTACCGCGCGATATCGGACACCTCCGCGGAAGTAATACGCACTGGGCAAGGCGAAGGAACTTCGTTAATTCGAGTCGAGTTTAAGTGCACAGACGATAATAAACGCTGATCTTCAACGTTGCGTTGCGCGTTCGTTCGTTACTTACACACTACAAACGTTTCAGTCGCGCCATCGAGCTTCTTCGCGCAACACTGCGAGATAAATCGCTATATTTTGTTTGTTTCAATCGTCGTAGTGTATAAATGTTGTTTCGCGATATGATTCTACGATGACCCGTGCGCGCACTCGAAAATTTCACACCCGCGAACAAACGGCAGGCTCGCTGTCGGATGCGAGTTGCCGAAAAATGGCGGATAACACCTACTATTGCGAATCGATCCGCGCAACAATACGAAACAATTGCGGACGTGTGAGAGCGCTATGTATACACGCACTTCGCGAATTTATTTTGAAGAATTATTCCACAGATCGGACGTTGCGCACAGCCAAAGATGTCACATTAACACCATGAAGTAAAGACACTGAATCCTGTTTTCGATTAAATCTCTCTGGTTCACGCTTTTAGAAAATTTTAATTTCTTTTAATTCTTTAAAGTTGGAAAAAAAAATAAACTTGATAAGAAGGAACAGTATTAAGCCAAAACAAAATATAATTACTCTTATAAATATAGAAAAAAATTAATATTTATCTGAATTTTAATGTCTTGATATCATCCGATGAAATAGTAGATCCTTTTTGAATTCTATGATGGGTTCAGCTATAAGAGAAGTCTCTCAGATTCAGTTTGGATAGTCTAGGAATTCAGGAATTGGGGATGAATAGAATCTTTCTGTGTCTTGGTCAAGTTCTAGATTTGAATTAAGATCTGAAATTAAGAAAAGAATTAATAAATAGTCCTTCTGATGAATAAATTCATTCTGAAAGAAACAAATTTCTCCTCTCCTATCGTAGGAGTTCGAATAAGAGGAATTTTCAATTATGTAATAAACATAGTTTTCTCTCATCGTGAGATATTCGATATGTTAAAAGATAATTAAATATCTTTTCACCCTTCGTGGGAAGTTTTCGTAAATAAAATCGTTTTATCGCCTCTCCCATCGTGGGAGTATCGTTATGAAAATTTCAAAAGGTTACCTTATTTTATAAAACTTCACACCTTTATCTTTAATTCTAATTCTGAATATACATGTAATATTGTCGGAAGCTCGGAAAAGGAATGAATTCCTGAAAACAAGAAAGTTGACATTCGCCTCACGTTTGACATTCGCCTAGCGTTGCCTCGAAACAGACTTGTTTTAGTTATATAAAAGATATTTATATCGTGTTAAAAAAAAATATGATTCTGCGATTCGATTAATTGTTCGATCTTACCGAATTTCTAAAATAGGTTTTTGAACAAACCCAACATCTGAATTGTCCTGTTACCAAAAATTGAAAAGCGGAAAACTGAGAAAGAAAGTATACAGGGTGTCTCATTTTAATTTCCCCAGGCGAATAACGCGGAAAGTAAAGAAGATGAAGAAAAGTATTGAATACAAAAGTTATATCTTTTTGTATTCAACACTTTTCTTCATCTTCTTTACTTTTCAAGTTACTCGCCTGGGGAAATTAAAATGAAACGCCCTGTAGAACTTTTCTTTTAAAATTTCGCGCTACCTCTTACCGGATTATATTCTCCTGATAACCAAAACGCGAAAATCGAGATAAGGTACAAAATTTGCGGATTTTCAAATCTCTCGCTAAATAAACTCGAATACCTCCTTTCGGATTATATTCTCCTGAATAGCAAATCGGGAAAATGGCAAATTGAGAGAAATTTTCAATTTCCCGCCAAAAACTCCAAGCACCTCTTTATTCTTTGTCATATTCTTCTTCACTTGATTCTCTACGCGCCAAAGTGTGTGTTTATACTCGTGCTAATATTATTTCCGCCGTGTTTCGAGAGTCGGTGCAGATATACTATATATATAACGTTGGATCATAGAAGCGAAATTACTACGATTCTACCAGGTCAGTGTGTTTTTGTAACGATCGCGATGGTCTCTGGACGGCCCCGTAATCCGATACGTGTACACACAGTAGATGATCTTCCACGAGATCTGCTCTTCTTCATCCGTTCATCTCGGTACAACGGTCCACTGTCTTCGACGGCCCGGGTGCTAATTCGTAGTGCGAGTAAGGCGTACCGACGTGCCCAGAAGAATAGCTCTCTCGGTGGAATTCGCGGTGAAATCGCTGGCGCGTTGGAGTACCGGAAATTTTCTCCTGTTACAGGACTCGCGTCCTTCCGGCATCCTCGACAGTCCCGGATTACGCATGTCTCGTGGAGATGGGACGCGCCGCGCTCGAGTAGAGAGCAAATCTCGAGGATTCGCACCTGCCGCCGATTGGTCGGCCGGCCGATGAACACACCTGGAAATTAGATCGATGAAATTCGCTCGTCTTTTCTGCGCGCGGGGCATCCATTACACGCGACCCCCGAGGAGCGCCGAGTGATGGATACATCCGGAATGGCCGGTGTACCCAAGACGCGAGAGCACAACTCCCCGGGGCGTGAATGCGCGGATGATTGGATAAAGAAGAAGCCACCGATGGGTTGGTTTTGTACGATTTCTGCCTTCTGTGAAGTCGCCCGCCACAATGCGCCTCCGTGCGAATACCGTGTATATATGTATATACCACACCTCGGCCGCGAACCCTCGAGGAAGGAGCCTTTCAAGGGATATAACTGACCCCCGGCTCAATGGCGGACCGATGACACCGGGAGGAAGCGCGGAATAAAGTTGTCCGGCCGCGGAAAATGGCTCGATGTTGGCAGACCGAACGGGAAATCATTTGTTACGTAGGCTGTTGTGGGCGCGATACTTTCCTCGTTAGAGACTCGTGGGCCCTGCGAGCTCGGGGAAATGAAGATATAATAAAGTCGGCTCGCGAGATGACGAGGCTGAGGACGCGCGTAGAAAGCGGCGTCTGAAAGGAAGAGAGAGAGAGAGAGAGAGAGAGAGAGAGAGAGAGAGAGAGAGAGAGAGAGAAGAAAGGGACCAGAGAAGAGAAGTACTGCTGATGGAAAATTTATTCTCGCGCATCGCGCGATGTATCGCAAGATATCTTTTTGCTGCGCTGCGTTTTATTGCAGAGCGCGGTCACGCGATATCTTTGTTTGTTAACGTCGCGGCACTGATGGGCTAATCCGTTCGGATGAACGCGCCTTTGTTTTCCCATAAGCTGCATCCTAATCTCGTTAAACAGGATTTACGTCCGCCTTCGGGCCGCGCTTCGGCGAAGCGTCTCGAGTCAAGTAGCGATCGGCGACGAGTGTTTTACCGGCCATAAGTTAAAAGAGCGACATGTAAATAAACCGAGACACGCCGGTTTACACGAGCTACGTCTAGTTAACGGAGTTCGCTCGCGTTACCGGGAATTTCGCGGGGGCCTCGATGGAATACCGCGTGCTTCCATTTTGCGCTTCGACCTTTGACGAACTTTCAATGAACCCTCGATGACTTCTTCTCACCTGGGACAGTCGATAAAAAAAATTCGCATTTTCATAAAGTTGGAAACTGAATATCCAAGTACACAAAAAATAATAAGAAAACATCCTTATATACAATTATATATATACCGGGTGTTTCAGACCAATCGGGTCAGCCGATTTTTTCGTTAACGCGACAGAGAAAAATTAAAATTTAAAATTTAGAGAAAAATATTTCAGACAATAGTTGTAGGGCTTCAAAGGATCTATTTACTGACGCTACGAATTTGACCTTGAAATATAATAACCTTGAAAAGTCAAAATCAACATAAAAATCTGTGAAATGGACATAAGATTTTTTTATTACACCGTCTTTTTTCACCAATTAATTTGAACAACTTTTGTCTAAAATATTTTTTCATTTGCCTAATATTTTTCTAGATATTGAAGGAAAACTTGATAAATTTTTCAATATTTAACTTACGGTATCTCGCTAACTACTTGTCGGAAGAAAAAGTGGTGCTAGACCTTTTTGCTCTATTTAGCCTCTATTTAATAAAAATTAAATTATTTAAAAATTAATGGTGGAGTCGCGCATTTTCGCCTAGAAGCCACCTCCGTGGCGATCGCGATGATATTTTTCACACACTTAGGGAAGGCAGAGTTCTCTAATATAAATAATATTTCCATTGCGAAGTCGAACGAGAGACGCGCGCGCGTCCAATCTCGGCCGCGTCCAATCCTCCTGATCCTCATCTCTTCGTCTTCTCCCCCGGAAAGGCTCCTTTGAGACATCGTCCTCACCCACGCTCGCTCGCTGGCGTTCCGCGCGCGACGATGGGCGCCCGTATGCGAAAGCCTAAAAAATATTCTCGGCCGCGATGTGGGTTTACATTCGTAAGCCGCGGCTGGTGCCGGCGGCTCAAAGCGAGGCGCGCATGTTTGGCTAACATCTCTAAAACAAAGTGTAAACTAACTAGACGTCCATTCGGTGTTTACACAACGCGGAGGAGCCGGGAGGGAGTCGAGGAGCCGCCGCGAGGGAGGCGAGAGAGAGAGAGAGAGAGAGAGAGAAAGAGAGAGAGAGAGAGAGAGGGAGAGAAAGGGAGAGAGAGAGAGACTGCCGCTCTTTCTCTCCTTCTTTCTGCCAGTGCAATAACAACCACGCACTTTTTATCGCTCGCCCTTTGCGCGCGCTTTGCTCGCGTTGCGCGGTACTCTCCAACTGTTGTTGTTGTTATGCGCTGGATATACCCGGGAGATGCAAAAGCAAATCGAATTTACAAAATCCGTAGGAGCGGCCCGCTTTTTGACTCTGGATTGATCAAACGCGGATAGCGAGTGTCGGTTCTTAAGGAAAATTCGAAAAAGTTCCGCTTCAGTTTTTCGTGAGAGAGGACTCTCGAGAAGAGCCAAACGTTACGTCGCACACGCTAGTCCGTCGTAAGCGGTCTCGCGATTGGTCAGTTACGGCGAGGCCGGATTTCCTCGTGAATGGAGAGCTGGTGTGTGTCAGTTGGTGGGCCGATTAGAAATGTAGGAAATTCTCGGAAGCGTCCGCAGATCAGGACGGACGATTTCTGGCGGAGCAAGAGAGAACGATCAGACGGACCGGCGTGCCGCCAAACAGACGATAAACAAACCACTTCGGTGGGCAGTCTACGACCCTTTGATGCTCCGTCGTTGATTAATTCCAGTAGGCGAAGTGATCCATGGTGGCCGCCTATCACTTCGCGCGGCACGATTAGAACGCAAATTTAAGCGCACGTTTATCCTTCTCTCTCACCAATAGCCCACAGCCACCGTGGATCATCTCAGGCGAAGCGAGCGCGAAGGAGAAGGAGAGAGCGGGAGGGAGGCGCGTCGTTGATATTTCTGAATGAAGAGATTCGCGGTTGATCTAATTACGAAAAAGTGCTACAACAGTATAATCAGTTTTCAGGGTGTCGGACACCCTCCTCTCCTCCCCCCCCCCCCCCCGCCGTGCGTCATCGTGCACACAGAAAGGAGTGGCGGAAGGGAAGCGCGCCGTAGATACTCCCGAATGAAAATATCTGCAGCTAATCGAATTACGTAAAAGTGTTGCAACACTATAATTAGTTGAACACCCCTCATTCGCGGAATATCGTCTTAGACGCCGAAGAAGAGGAACGCGTTGTAGATTTTTCCGAATAAAAAGATCTGATAGAAATTAAATGTCGAGTCTCTGTGAAAATTCTCGGGTTTTTCGTATCGCGGAATAGGGGCGATGGGTGTCCCTTTTATTTGAACACAAAAGTATCAAATTGCATATATTTCTTTCCCACTGTCAATCGTCAAATATCGGAGTTTCTTTTACAATAATTATTACTTTCGTTCATTGTTGTTAAAATAAATAGTAAATATGTTTTCTCAAAGTGGTCGGATACTGGAACGTTTACCTTACGCGCAGTCTAACGAGAACAAGATGTACTTGCTCTCAATCGGCTGACGTCAATATTCATCCCCGGAATTTTTCCGACACGCGGCTGCGGGCCGAATCAGTCTCACGCTGAGAGGGTCCGCTGCGAACGACACCCTTCGGACACGCGCTGACCATCCCGAATATTTACAGAATCCATTTTGGCCAAATAATCAGCCCTCTCCTGGTCACCATTATGTCAAAGTCGTTCTAGTTCGCAACCGGCGGACGGAGGCTGCGCGAGGATCCTTCGTCCACCTTCTGTTCCTCCTCGCAGCGGGTGCTTAGCGAGCCTTCACCCTGCTGCCGACACTTCGCCGACGGTTCTCCGCTCCGAATAACGTTAGCGATGTTAGTTGTGCACAGTTAGAATATAAGACGTACCGATTCAGCGACAACAATTTCTCGCCAAGATTTCTCGCCAAGATCGTCGGTTAACGGTTGAGCTTTGACGAATCAAAGTCGGTAATCTCGCGAGTCTACGGCTGCATCCTGGCGAAAGTGGAAAGCAAACTCCGCGTTGTGTAACATTAGCTCCACCGCGTGTTTGCGAAGGAAGGTTTGCGCCCGAAAGAATTTTTCGAAGGAGATGGACGTGCGCGACGTTAAAAAGTGATCCTACGGGGCACTTTTGTCGTGGAAAAAAGGAATGATCCCTATAGGGATCACTCCTCTGGAGAAGGAATGATTCTTTCGTAGAATCATTAACGCGATAACGAGAGCCCTTAGTCGCAGCGCAATTGCGACGACGGTGGATAGGCCCGTCAGTTAATTAAAGAAAAGCACGTGTTCGTCTCGCGTGCTGCCTTCGCCGTCGCGACGCTTTGAACGGCGTTGCAATCGCTACTTCCTGATTTCCTTTCCACCATCGCGCAGCGGGGAGCGCGAGGAGACGCCGAGACTCGGAATCGTGGGGGACGAGGATGTCCTTTTGTGCGTCTGCGATGCGAGACGCTCGTGTGCCCGAAAATTGCATGTTAACACATAAAGTCGGGCGTGACCGGCCGTTTGATGTCTTTACGCGCTCCCATCTCTCTCTCTCTCTCTCTCTCTCTCTCTCTCTCTCTCTCCGGGACCCTTCCTTCCTAATTCAGGCGCAGCGGGATCGACGATACATTATTTGCGGAGGGATTGCGGAGGGATACCAGGACTCGTCTCTCTTGTCGCCTTCTCGACTTGTTCAACTTGTTGCGCGATGTTCGCCGTTCCGACGAGACGAACCGCCTCGTGTCTCGCAGCCTGTCGTACATATCCGCCGAAAGGACGAAGCGAGGAGGATCGGAAGCAGGGGACATTACTTATCCTTGTTCTTCGCTCATTGTCCGCTACAAGAGTAAAAGCTTGCCGCCGAAGGATGTGAAAGGAAGTTCGTCTAGGAATTAACACCATAGCCAACGAGTCGATCTATCGCACTCCCGTTCGCTCGCCGAGCGGGAGAATAATCGGGAATAATAGAAGACGCAGGAGACGAAGGAGAGAAGAGGCGCTATGTGATGCGCACCGCGAGATCAGGTCAAACGCTCAGCGAGCGAAGATACGAGCACTCGTGGGAGACTTTTTCCCAGGCAGGGGAGACTCGTCGATTCAGCGGCAATCAGAGGAGGTATTCAGAGAGCGGGTAGCGCATGCAAATTGCGGCTACAATGTTCCCTTATACGCGCCGCTCTCGCACGATCCCTCAAGCGCGAGCGTCGAAAGCGATGATGTATCGTCCTTCTGGAGGAAGACGCTCCTGAGGACACTTTCGCGGAGCCGTGTTTCCCGCAGCTTGAGAAATTAACGGCACGCTCACCGTACTTGCCGAACGAATCACGATACCGCGCGTAATCGAAAGCGATAAATAAGCGCGTAAAGACGCGCGATATGGAGAGCGAAAGGGAGAAAGAGAGAGAGAGAGAGAGAGAGAGAGAGAGAGAGAGAGAGAGAGAGAGAGAGAGAGTGGGGGGGGGAAG
This sequence comes from Harpegnathos saltator, assembly GCF_003227715.2. Classification (NCBI taxonomy): domain Eukaryota; kingdom Metazoa; phylum Arthropoda; class Insecta; order Hymenoptera; family Formicidae; genus Harpegnathos; species Harpegnathos saltator. The sequence goes on from NW_020229904.1 coordinate 1,779,742, forward strand.
GCGAGAGTCAACTGGCGACCACAAGCGCGCAATTGCGGAGATAACTGATAGAATTTGTTTGTCAACGGACACAATAACAGGACATATTTTTGTCGCAAATTGCAATTAGCGTGCCGTGGAATTTTTAGCCGCTCGGTGCACGTTTTCGATGACGCTCCGTAACCGTGGCGAATAAATACAACTCGCGCGTCCGCGCGTAATTATAAATAAATAAATAAGGATTAAAATTAACGAGCATGCAGGCGCATTCCGTATTCACGCACGCACGCACGCACGCACGCACGCACGCACGCACGCACGCACGCACGCACGCACGCACGCACGCACGCACGCACGCACGTACGCACGCATCGTCGTAATTCTTACAAGGCCGATCTCGTTAATCGGCTGCGCCGATTTTTTCGCGACCTCGCGATTGGCGCCTGCATGCGCGAGTATTAATTAGGGATTAAGCAGCTCGGTTGCCTCGGTTGATCCTTCAACCGCTTATCATCAGTCAGGATCCTCTTAATGTGCCGTTTGTCGTCTCAGTCCTGTCCCGGACATTTTTGACTGCACACGTGTGCGCGGTAATCTATAAAAAAAGGAAAAGAAAAAAAACGTCAGGGATATTATTATAGTTATATATATACTACTATGTAATATTATTTTGCACATTAATTATATCACATTATTTGTCAAGCAAATAATTGCATGTTAATCATATCGTCATATATTAATTATTATTATTAATTATAATGTACGGTCGATGAATTACAATTTTTGATATTAATACCGCGATATTTCGGCAAATTCTCCAATATATCGATATTTTTGTGGAGAGAGTCGGCGGATCGTGCAAATTCGACGTTCCGGAGAGAGAAATTTGTAATCGGCTGATGGAAAGCTCGGAGTATTTTCGAGTTGTCGCTCGTTCTCATCATTGTGTCATTCGACGAAAACTCGCGATACGCTCGATTGGGACCGAAAATAAAGCACAACCGAGAGAATCGAGAAAAAATGGTTCTGTTCTCACCCTCCGCGGAATTTACTTCATAACGGTTTCTAAACCTGTTGAGAGGGGAACCCCACCAGCGGTGCACCGGAACCGATATATAACACGCGTGTTCCGAATGCGTTTTACATTTCGTCGCCGACAGGACAAATCCCTCAGATCTATGACTGCGCTCGTAACGAAGACGACACGGCCCACCTTGCGTAGAAAAACGAAACGTCTGTTTCGGGCATAGCACTTACAAGCAGATTTCTTGGATTCCGACCATACATCAAGGGGGATCATTCTTGTAATTTCTCGCTGCTTCCTTTTATGGCCGGTCGACGACACTTCTCTCTCTCTCTCTCTCTCTCTTTCTCTCTCTCTCTCTCTCTCTCTCTCTCTCTCTCTCTCTGATAAACAATACCGACAGAAGCAGACAGAATCATTTTTCATGCGTTTTAAAAGCATCGCGACGGTGACGAATATCGGAGAAAAAAACTTTATACGTGCGAGATTAATTACTGAATGAAATACAAAATAATAAAATAAAAAAGATTTTAAATTTTAAGCTGAACAAGTTAATTGTGATCCGATTAGTTTCTCCGTCGCGATTTGTATCCTTTCTTTTTGATTAGGACACGCCTAGATTATTTCCACCGAAAGCGGAGTACGAAACGATAAAAAATTACCACGTAATCCTTCTCTCGAACAACAACAACAACGCGATAAATCATCGCATAAACCGCTTTTCGCCGTCGGATTTTGCGGATGGAAGCTGGCTGCTTACTCGCTCCCGTAGCGCTCGGAAGAGTGGAAGACGCAAAGTGGGGCGGGGGGACAAAGGGATAAAAAGATATAGCTGGCTTTTAGCGAGCGAGCGCGTTTCGATATAAATACACGAAACTCGGAATGTCGGCTAATTAGTTTATACAAGTCAATTTCAACGTCCGGCATCTAACGCGATCCGGCGCCTTCTTTTTCGCCGGGCGCGCATTTTTCCCGGCTAATTGCCATACGAATCCACTCCGCGGGCGACGTCAAACCCGCAAGAATGTATACTATATTTCCAAGTACCTTGATATTTTTAACGATCGCACCGAAGAACACATCCCGATAACATTGTAGCGCGAGACCTTGTCCCGCAATAGCATTCTCAGCGTGTAATTTTTAATTCCTGATACTTCCTTCCTCCAGAATATTTCAGCATTTGAATTTTCAGCGCAGACTACAACTTTCGCAGAGTCTCCCCGGCGTCTTCCCGGCAAAAAATCGCCCACAAATCGCGACGGAGAAACTAATCGGATCACAATTAACTTGTTAAGCTTAAAATTTAAAATCTTTTTCATTCTATTATTTTGTATTTCATTCAGAAATTAATCTCGCACGTATAAAGTTTTTTTCTCCGATATTCGTCACCGTCGCGATGACTTCAAAACGCATGAAAAATGAGCCTGCTTCTGTCGGTATTGTTTATCAAAGAAACGTAACACTAGCAATTCCCGGCGAAACCGCTGTCAATCGTCATGATTTTACGTGCGAACGCGACAATAGATTCACCGATAGGCCTACGGCGGTCGAATTGGAACCGCACTGCGTCTCCGGGCTGCTAAGCGCACAGAGCGGCAGCCGAATCGGCGTAAATACGCGCGCGCGCGCGCGCGCGAGGCGGGCTGAATAGATTATCGAGACAATTTATCGGGCAGGAAAAGCGCCCGAGGGCGCTTTCACGACGCGCCCGGCGCGGCCGGTTGGTTCGCTGGCCGCGCGCTTACCTGAATTTATTTGCAGTTTTTCCACGAGCGCGTATAATGGGTTAACGGCCGGCCCTCCCCCCGCCCCCTCCCGCCCTTTCTCGCTCGTTTGTCCACGTCTCCGTCGCCGCATGCTTACGCTCTGCGCGCCCGCGCGGAGCTTTACACCCTCGCACAATGCGAGCCTCGGCCTCGTTAAGGGGATCAGCTGCGTGGCATTGTCGCCGCTAACAAGCGCTAAATAGAGTACCGAGTGAAATCGTGTGGACGCGCCGTGTGTCCACACAGAGACAGCGTCGTGTTGCACCGTCCGCACACAAATAATACAATGTCGATGGGACACGCGCGCGCGCGCACACATGGGAGCGGAAACGCGCGCAAGGCCCTCTTCGTCGCGAATTCCCGAGCAGAGAATTGCGAGACGCGGCGGGAAATGGAGATGTGGCAAAGTGAGAAAGAGGGAAAAGTATCGGCGAGTTCGGAAGCGTCTCTGTCGCGCGCGCGAGCCGGCGCACACGACGGCGCCCTGAATTAATCAGTGTCGGCAGGAGCCAAGGTGGAGCAGAATCGCCGGCGCACGGCGACGGGATTACGCGCGATGACTGCGCGCGCGAGGAACGTTCCGCCGCGCACGTGACGCATTCTCGCCGGGCCGCGCGCGCATTGTGCTGTCTGTTTGTTAAACGGGGGAAAAAAGGCGGAGAGGTATGCAACTGCGAAAAGGAACGGCGGGGCGTCTCAGGGATGTATCACCCCGCAGCGTGTTACACTGCTCGCGCTCGAGGGGGCGAGGGGGCTCGGGAAGGGCGCGAGAGCGAAGGGAGGGAGAGGGCCGGGCGGTTGTTAAGTTGTCCGACAGATGTAACACCACGTGAATCCGCCGTTCTGCACCGTTCCGTCCCAGCCCGCACCGCACCTCCGCGCGCATCAACTCCCTCGGATAACCGGCTCCCCCCCGCGGACTCGTATTTTCGCATCTCGAAATCCAATTCCGCGCTCTCGCACGGGGCACGGGGCCGCATCGGCGGTGGCGCGCGATACGCACAATTTCGCGATAATGATCCCCGAGACGGGAGGTCTGTCTCGCGCCGTAATTGACCCGGAGAGGGGTGACGCGTCCGACTTTTATGCCTATCTCTCTCTCTCTCTCTCTCTCTCTCTCTCTCCCTTCCTCTCTTTCTCTCCCTCACTCTGTCCCTCGCCCCGTGACAGCTTTTGTCGGCGCGGCACGTCCGCATTTTTACTTCGGAAATTTTTTTCGCCGCCGTAATGAGATATTCCAAATGTTGTCGTCGTTGTCGGCGTCTTCATCGTGAGCGCGTCATGAAGAAAAGAAAATATACATATATGATTTGTAAAAATATATCTTTCGGGGTATACGTTCGGGGAATAATCTGGATATATTTTTAATATTTGCTGGAAAGCTCATTATGAAGAAAAAAAAATATATATATATATATATATGTAGTTTATAAAAATGTATCTCTTGGAGAATATCGATAGACGAGGAATATTTAATAATCTGGGTGTTTTTAATATCTGCTGGGCAGCTGGACATGAAAATCTGGAGCTGCTGCCCAGCTGAGATTTGAACACGTCTGGCAAGCCCACAGTTACGCAGCCGCTATCGTACTACTCTGTCACGTGTAGCTTTACTTGCTGACTAACGCAGGAGGTCCTAAAAGACGGCAGAATACCATAGCAATCGACCGTCTCTCTCTTTCTCATCGAGTCTCCGCGGCCCAGCGTACTTCCTGGCGCGCGTCTCGGCACAAACACGAGGAGAAAAATATACGAAATCCGAAGAATCGTAAGAATAGCCGCGCGCGCACGCCCACTATTATAGGACCGGCAAAACTGACCGGCTTTCGAGTGATCCGTAACAAACGCATCCATCCGCACCTGTCCACCCTCCGTCTCTCCTCTCTCTCTCTCTCTCTCTCTCTCTCCTTTCTTCTCCGTCTTCGCGCCGATAAAATTACGAACGGGGAGAAGAAGAGAGAGAAAGAGAGAGATTCAGGGCCCTAACGAGCTTTTGACGCGTGTCTCCACTTTTTTTTTCTCTCCGAGGTGGAATATCGTTCCCAGTGAACCGATCGTGCGTGACTCCGCAGGCTTTCGCAGAGGTCTGCCGTGGTACGCGAGAGTGAAGTCACGATGGTGTCGAGAAAAGCAACATACAGAACGTCGGCTTCGAAAAGATCGATCTGGAAATGGTCGAAAAGATCCGCGGTCGAGCCAACACTCGGCAACGATGGGGCGTCCTCCGAATTGCAACATTATGTATTTTCCATATCGGAGTGAAATAGCTTATTTGTCCGCTGCTAGTTCTGATCCTGAACAAGCTCTGGAATACGACAACAGCAGAAGCTCGCAAGAGTTGCCCGGATTTTTAGCTACATTTCTTTCTTTCGGCAGCAAAACCGTATATATCGACGTTTTCAAAGTGTCTGCTTTCGTTAACCCTTTCACTATTAGTGGAAAGTATACTTTCCACCTTTTCTCGATTCAATTTTGCGTTGTAAATCACATAATTTTGAAGAACTAATCGGGGATTTGAGTTTTCCAGACAACTGAATAGTTGTTCGTACGTACTCCAATATGTTTTTATACCCAATTATGCATTTGTGATTATTTATAACAAATCAAAGTTGAAAAAAATGCTTTTTTAGGGAAAAATCGATTCCTCGGAGAGTATTGAATGTAGAGGTCTGAAATTTTCACCAAATATTTTCCTAATGTTGTACAAAAACATATATTTTTTCAGTATTTTTTTGCAGGTTAGATTCTTTTTTAGAAACAAATATTTCTACAAAAACGGCCGAAATTTGATTTTATGATCGCCATATTGAATCCGTCATTTTGAATTTTGCAAATCTGACTTCAGATTCGTAATCAGCGACCCGAAAAACCCGTACACCATCAATAATAATTGGAATCTTCATTAATTTTGTACATCATGATCGCCATAGTGAGTCCTTCATTTGGAATTTTGCGAATCTGACTTTAGATTCGTAATCAGCGACCCAAAAATCGTAAGACTACGAAATATTTTAATAATTTTCTCAAGGGAAGTTAATTCAGCAGTGAAAGGGTTAAGCATCATTTCCTGTTTCCAAATATTCTTTCCAAATATAAAAATCTCTTCTACGCGCATAGAATGACTCGTCTCTCGGAGCGAGTGGGACCATCGAGCTTTCGCAAGCCCTTGACGCAATTTGACAAAGTGCGCAGGAAACCGAACGGTCGTGTTGGACAAAAGGTGGAATTACACGCCGCGGTTTAACGCCGAAATCGGGACGTTTGCCGCGAACGCGGGCTATATATCGAGCGGATATGAGCTCGAATCACCAGTTTTTATGCCTCGGGAAGACGGCGCGCGGCCGCGGAGATGATTGCCGTGAATGAGGATCACAGGTGCGCGATCACAGGTCGCTTTCGGGAGAATGAGCCGGTTTCGTGACGACCGCGCTCGGTCCAGCTCTCCAGGCCTTCCGGCGGGCGCTCGCACGATTGGCGGATCAAATTTTACGATCGATTTCCTGTCGCGCGAGGAATAACGAGAGCGCGCCGCGATCGGCCGCGTCGCTGATTTATTGGAATTAGAGGAGCGCTCTCAAAAGCCGCGGCTCGTAAACGAAGCAGGGGTCCCCGTGGAAAATAAGTCGTAAATGTCCGGAGATTAACACATTGTGGCACTTGGTTCCGCTCGGGATCGTTAAACCTAATACGAGCGGCCCGACGTCGCGGCTTGAGAAAACTGAGAAATCGACGCGGTTTTGGAGTTTTGGAGATTTGGAGATTTGGCGAAGCGCGCGGCCGCTTTCTCGCCACGGATTTACCGATTCACCGTGGATCATACACGGAAAAATTCCAGTCGAAGGAATTCTGTTCAACTCGACCAGAAGACTTGAGGAGGGAATTACATGCGGAGCAAAGCTATTTTTACGAATTTTTTTAACAGAAACGGTGGGGTCAATGGGCTTGAGATTTTCACAGTGTATTCATTAATGTTCAAAGTATAAAATAAATTTTATTCAATCACAAGAACCGATCCAATTTATAATTATAGATAAAAATTAGAGATGTGCAAACTGTTCGAATTCGAATCCTTACGATTCGAATCCGAATAATTCGAATAGGAGTCAAATACATTATCGTTTGCGTGCATCAACTACAAAACGGACCATCTGTATGGGCCTGTATGTTTGAATCTTTAACTTAACTTATAATTAATAACTTAATTATAAATTACTTTAATTATTTAAATATATATTTTACTTTAAGATGATATTACAATATCAATATTCCCTTTCATATTAAAATCTTCCATCATTATTTGCATGTTTAATAGTCATGTTAAATTTTTTAATGATTCGATTCGATTTCATTCGATTCGATTCGACATAAAAATTCTTGATTCGCACATCTCTAATAAAAATGCAGTCATCCGCTTGCGAGCTTTATGTTTGCTGTCGACATAATTCCGGGCATCTCACTACTCCGAAACCAAAAAATGAGAAAGATTTTTAAAATATACGATTGTCATTATAGCCCGTACCAAAATGAAGGCAGTGAAGCCAAGTGTGAAAAAATAATGACTGTACAAAAAGAAAGTATCGGAAATGAAACTTCTCTTAATCTTCTCCTCTTTAATTCTTTTCTTTAATTCTTGTAATCATATTTAAAAAATGAATAAAATAAAATATAATATAACTATGTTCGAGGTAGGTCGAAAACTACATATTTACTCTATATTGTGTAAAAATTTCAAGTTATTAGATTCAGTAATTTTTGCGTAATCGTGTCAACAATAATTTAAGAAAATAGTGTTTCCAGATAAACGTGTTTAAAGCGTGTACTTACGTGTACTTTCCATATAGATAGTAACAAATTTATTTTATACTTTGAACATTAATGAATACACTATGAAAATCTCTCAAGTCCATTGATCTTACCGTTTCTGTTGAAAAAATTCGTAAAAATAGCCTTAAAAACAGAGCCTGCTCCGCTTGTAACTCTCCCTTTAATAATCGATATCAAATTTTACGCAGGATTAAAAAAGACCTCTGTCTCGAGTAATCGTCCATCCTCGATGCTAACTTTGTCAATTGATCAATGATGTGAATGTACATTAATAGTAAATATAATTTCCGTCACGCATAATAGCTACAGAATTAAGGTGAAATCGCTATCGAGGCTATCGCTCGCACATAAAATACGGACAAAGCACGGATGAATGAGAACACAACACGCAATCTGTGCCGGAGGCTAGCGTTATAGGTGGTCGTGGTATAAAGAGCTCGTTTCACGCATCCTTTAAACCAAGAATGTAGCTGGAAACGGCCTTTAAAACTCCATTAATGGTCCCTGAAATTTCAGGCTCGTAAAAGACGCTCGGGCCTCGCTATTTCAGCGGGCTCCACGTACTCGCGCCCGAAACAGCCGAAACTCGAGAGACTCCCGACGCGTGCAGTATCGCGCAAATGAGAAAATCGAAGATCGGAAAATATCGGCCGCGAAACACACGTGACGGCTAAACGCGTCGCGTCGTCCGACCCGGGGATTTGAGGAGACAACACCTCGCAGCGATCTCGATCCAACCCTGCCCCTTTTCCATGACAATTAACGTGATTACCGCTCGCCCGTCCGAGCGTGGAAAAAAGGAGCGCCGCGCTGAGTCGTCGCCGTCGTCGTCGTCGTCGGGGGTCCTGCGGGGGTGATTTTAATGCAAAAATAACAGGGTCCTCGTGGACGCTAACGACTCGGGCGAGGAACACGCATCATTGGCTCTCGCATCCTCCCCGCGCGTCCCATGCGCGTATTTGCAACTGCAATGACAGAGAGAGAGAGAGAGAGAGAGGGGGAGGGGGAGAGAGTCGCGTGGCCGCTCGGCCGTCTCTTCACTGTTTTAGCCGCGGGATACCAGCGGCGGCCACGTGCCGGTTTGCGCGTATAATCAGGACGTGCCTGCGACACCGTTGCATCACCACGCCGACCCATCCGTGTCCTGGGAAACGTTAAGCAAAGCGAACGAAAGCGACGCTTCCGGCTTCTCTCCCCGAGACGCAGAGTCTCGTCACACAGCCGGCTCGCGAGTCGCGCTTGGCAGGCTACGACGGGGTATTTGATAACGACGGACAGCCGCCGTCATCTTCGGAGCACTGAAACTCGCTCAAGGTCCACGAGTGAGCTTCACGTTGGAAGACACAACGTGATCGTCGCGAGGTATTCCCGGGCCGTGGACATGGGTGTACACGGGGGAGGGGGAGGGGGAAGTGCACCGAGACGAGAGGGCGAGTTCTCAGCTCGGCCGTAGTGCGACGAGGACGTGCTGTCCAGGAGGGAAACTCGCGGAGAGCCGGGGAGACATCAAAATAGAAGAGAAACTGCGACCCTCGGCGCGTCCACGTGTCCGACGTGGACGTCGACGATGTCATTAAACTCCTCGTTACGCGGAGCCGAGTCCAAACTAACTCCGACCCGGCCGGTCGGGGTAACTCTCTCTCTCTCTCTCTCTCTCTCTCTCTCTCTCTCTCTCCCTCTCTCTCTCTCTCTCTCTCTCTCTCTCTCTCTCGTGCAGGTCACAGCCGGGATCTACCCGGCAACGGCAGCCAGACCTTACGAACAGACGTCTCGTGATTGGTTACATTACCGATACGCGCGTCTCGCGTCACGGCGATGCTGTTACAGCAGTCGCGGTGAAAGCCCCCTCGCGCCCTCCCGCCGCGTCTAGCCCGGGGAACAACCTCCGGCATCTACACAGCCCCGACGCCGAGGAAAACAACGCCGCGGTGAGCGGCCGCAAGAGCACGGCGACGAACTTCCCCGGGGACAAAATCCCCAGGTCCCAGAAATCGCGCCGAGAGGAGGCTAGACGTTTCGGACGTTCCTTGGACGTTCTCGCGGATCTCAGCGGTTTCGCGATTCAGCCGATTGTTGGCGGATTTTTCCTTCACTTCGTCCTTCCCCTCTTCGCGTTCACTTCTCCGGCAGAAACGAAGCGGCAATCTGAAATATTCGGCAAACGTCGAAGGCGCGAGTCTTCCACGGAGAGAAGGACGCGCAAGGACCGAGCGCTGGTCCGCCATTGTGAACTCGCCTCGAGAGACAAATCGAGGACATTTTCTAATCCTTTCGAAACGAAAACGCTCCAAGGTTCCCCATTCGTGTTTCCGCGATTGTGCTCGGCAATACTTGCTCGTCACAGAGCGGATTTTTATGTCCGCCTTCGGAGGGTACGGTCTAACATTGACGGAGAGCCCTTGTCCCGAGAAACAACGAATTATTACCGGCGTACGACGCACTAAACGCACCATTTCTGGCATTTTCCAAGCGGAGTATTATGTCTCGTAGGGTCGGAGAATAAACCTATAACCGACGAGAAGAATAACACGCGACAACAGATTTCATGCGGAAAAGAAACAGAGGGGGTGAGAGAGAAGAAGGCAGAGAGAGAGAGAGAGAGAGAGAGAGAGAAATCTTCTTAGAACAACTGCGGGAGGGGTACGCTCGCGCCGCAGGGGGTGAGTGGGTTATGTTTCGCCCCCGGGAGAGCTTGGGAATTGACCGGTCCGGATGTCGCATTTTGTACGCGCGGCGTGTTCTCGCTCTCGTTTGTTGGGGCTGCGCAGTCCCGATTGCACTCGATACACGCGTAACGCGTCGCACGTGTTTCTCCACCCCTGCCTTTCACCACCCCAGGCCCCTCTATATCTCCCTCTTTCTCTCTCTCTCTCTCTCTCTCTCTCTCTCTCTCTCTCTCTCTCTCTCTCTCTCTCTCGCCTCCCTCATCCGTTGCAGTAAATGATTTGTCTCTTTGTGGCTTCCGCAACAGCTATGACTTCGTACACGTTCGATCGCCATTCGTCATCCTGGGCCATTGTTCCGCGGTACCACGGCGGCCCACGGGCCCGAGGTAGTCCGAGATTCTCTTCGGGGTGTCCTCGCAACCCCCTGAACGGAGCATTTTCAAAACAACATTCATCGTTTCGTCGTAATGACAGCGGACTGGGAATCGTATCGCTGCGCGCTCTTGCATCGCTCCGTCTTCGGAGAACTTTCCAACCGGTCGCAATAAGTTAGATTGAAAGAAAGTATACTTGTTTCATGCTCTCTGACTTCCTGCACCAGTTGAGAAGTTGCTCGGAAACCTCTCGAGGGAAGAAGAGGCGAGAGGGAAAAACGAGCAAACTTGGGACTCGCCGACTCGCCGAGCCGAACGAGAGGAACGCGACGCTTCCTCCGGCCATTCTAATTTCACCCCCGCGTTTCCCCACGCGACCAGACTTGAAGAACGGGCTTTTGGTCCGCTTGTTTTCGCAACGAGGCGCGAAAGCCGCGTACGAGGCTACCCCCGAGTTCACCCTCGGCTTTGTGAGCACCGCTCGCTCGCTCGGCCGACCGGCCGGTCGGCCGGCCGCCTCACCTCGTTACCGTCCTTTTTTCGCGTTGCTGAAACAAGAAGCTGGCATCAGGACGTCGTTATAACGCGAGAGCGTCCACTTTTCCCGCGTTCTCCGCCGCCTCGCCTCGCCCCGCCCCGCCGCGCCGCGCTGCGCCGCGTCGCGTCGACTCCCCTTACCCCGGGCACCCTGCTCGCCTTCCCCCCTCCCTCGAAACGGCCGTCGGACGTGGTCCTTGCGTGCTGCGAATAAAGCTCTCCTGGAAACAAACAAGGACGAGCCGGCCTCCGCTGAACAAATTGACACCCCCGCGGCGCGCGTAGCGTACATACGTACAGGCGAGCGAGTCACAGTGTCCTGTTTCCCGACTCGAGGATGTTGATCCACTTTAGTTTGCTAGTTTGCTGACTGAAGAGAGAACGAGAGAGAGAGAGAGAGAGAGAGAGAGAGAGAGAGAGAGAGAGAGAGAGAGGGAGGACTCTGTAGGTGTTTTTATTTGAAGGGGGCGTGAAGTATCGCGGCGGCCGGCTAGAGAGGATTCCTCCCGTCCGACTACAGCAGGACGAAATGTTGCAAAATAACGCAAGTGCCTCTGCTTTGCGTTATGCGACGCGTTAAGCTTGAAGGCATTAACGCTCAAAGACGTCCTACGAATATTTCAGTCGAGTCCGCTGAACGTCTCTGCGTTGCTCAAAGCATTAACGATCGCGATTCAGTAATCGGAATATTAAGGGGGAATTACATGCGAAAGGCCGTTTTCGAGGCTATTTTTACGGATTTTTTAACATAAACGGTAAGATCAATGGACTTGAAATTTTCATGAAGTGTATTCATTAATGTTCAAAGTATAAAATAAATTTTATTGAATCACGAGGACCGATCCAATTTGTAATTATAGATAAAAATACAGTCATCCGTTTGCGAGCTCTGTTTGCTGTCAACATAATTCCGAGTCTTTCACTACTCTGAGACCAAACAATGAGAAAGATTTTGAAAACATATAATTGCCATTGTAGTCCGTACCAAAATGAAACCAAGTTTGGGAAAATAATAACTGTACAAAAAGAAAGTGTCGAGAATGAAACTTTTTTCAACTTGTAATCATGTTTGAAAAAAAGTGGATAAAATAAAATATAACTGTGTTCGAAGTAAGGACAAAAATTACATTTCTACTGTATATTGTGTAACAATTTCAAGTTCTTCGGTTCAGTAGTTTTTGCGTAATCGTGTCAAGACAATTTAAGAAAATATTGCTTCCAGATAAACGCGTTTTACATGTACTTTCCATATAGATAGTAACAAATTTATTCTATACCTTAAACATTAATGAATACACTGCGAAAATTTCAAGTCCATTGATCCTACCGTTTCTGCTGAAAAAATTCGTAAAAATAGCCTTGAAAACGGCCCGCTCCGCATGTAATTCCCTCCTTAAATTGGACATCGGATAACACTATCTAGGAATATTAAAGTTAACGAAATTGATTTTCCCACTTGCTCTTATCTACTAATATTTCAGTCGAGTCCCGCTGAACGTCCCTGCGTTGCATCTAATTTTTACGCTGCACTTGGAGCGACGTGATTCGCCAAATAATTTCGCACGAATCGCGCTGGCCGGCGGCGACGCAGTCCCAATCGAGCACTCGTTAACTTCTCGACTTTTATTCGCGGCGGCAGCGCCGCCGCGAATAAAGAGATTCAGGAGAGATCGCCCTTCGGGGAAAGCGCCTTCGGGGTTCATATCGATCGAGACTTTCGACACGGCCGAGCCGCTCGTCGGCTGACAGAGATATAATGTGCGTTTATTAAGTGGCAGTCACGTGGCGCGCGCAGTGATACAACGATATCAGTTTTGTACCCGGACACGACTGCGCCACGTGTCACACGACATGAGCTCGACGCTCTCTCGCTTTATTGCGACAACGATACCCACACCCCTGCCGCCAGTATCGCAACCGGCAGATCGTAATCACGTTTGGCTTCTGCCATTCACGTGGAATCGTAATCGCAAGCGTGAATCTCAACGCGACGCGTACGAGAAAGACACGCGAGTCAAGTGTCACGCACGCGTGACAAAAGGACGCGTCGAGAGAAACGCGAACGATCAGGGAGTGTTAACATCTGAATCAGTTTCTTCCCTCTCCGCTTGTGTGCCCCGATTTGATTCGTTGCGGAATATGTGCGCGAAATTGACTCGAAAATTCTTGATTGTTTCTACTTTTGCGCCGAGACGGTGATACGGAAAGTAGTTTGTGTCCGATTTCCATGTTTTTCTATGGTTGGACTTTGGTTTGTACGCTCGTCTTTATACAGGGTGTCTTAAAAATACCGGAACCCCCGGATAACTTTGCAGGATCAAGTTTTCATAAAAAAATCTTATATACAAGAGTTGTAGAATAACGGACTTGATAGTAATCTTGAATTTGACCTTGGCCATGACCTTCAAGGTCATTTGGAGGTCGACTTGCGCTTTTTAAATAGGAACCCTTATTTTTTATTACACTGTTTTTTTTTTCTACCAATTAATTTGAACAACTTTTGTCTAAAATATTTTTTTATTTGCCTAATATTTTTTGAGTTATTTGAGGAAAATTTGATAACTTTTTCAATATTTGACTTACGATATCTCGCTAACTATTTGTCGGAAGAAAAAATAGTACTAGACTTTCTTGCTTTATTTAGTCTCAAGAATATATTGTTACAATAATGTCCTGATTTTTATTAATTTGATAATTTTGAAATTTCCAAAAGTCAGGAAGTTAACAAAATTCAGGGCGCTATTGTAACAATATATTCTTGAGACTAAATAAAGGAAGAAAGTCTAGTACCACTTTTTTTTCGACAAATAGCGAGATATCGTAAGTTAAATATTGAAAAAGTTATCAAGTTTTCCTCAAATATCTCAAAAAATATTAGGCAAATAAAAAAATGTTCTCTTTTACAACAACTTTTTACAACAGTTGTTCAAATTAATTGGTAGAAAAAAAAACAGTGTAACAAAAAATAGGGGTTCCCAATTAAATTTTTCAAGTTGACCTCCAAATGACCTTGAAGGTCATGGTCAAGATCAAATTCAAGGTCACCATCAAGTCCGTTACTCGATTTTCTACAACTTTTGTATTTAAAGTTTTTCATGAAAACTTGATCCTGCAAAGTTATCCGGAGGTTTCGGTATTTTTAAGACATCCTGTATACGAATTGTTACTCGGACGAGTTACTTTCGAGTTACAGGACAACATTGTCGTCAAACTTTCGGAATGTGACACCAGAAAAATTGCCGGAATGTTGATTTAACTTGGCTGCGGTTTGGAACACCGGTAATGCATTTATCTACGACAATGCACCCGGAAATGACCCTTCGCAGCGGTATGCGGTATTGTTATATAGTTCTTATCATCGTTTTAGTTCCGATGTGTGCGAAAACTTTAACACGCCACGTCATAAAATCCTTGTATTTCTTAAGTGTAATGAAGAAAAAATTGTTCAACTCTCTCCAGTTCTGTACAAACGCAAATTACCTTAAATCATAAGCCATAAATAATGCTGATTTTTTATTAAAGAGAAATATAAATATTACAAATTTTTGATCTGTCGAACATTCATTAAACATTTGTGCAAAACCAATGTCCATGCACTGGTATATGTGCTTCGAAAGAAAACAATTTCCCGCTTATTAAAAATGCTTCTGGAAATCAAGATGTAAATATGTATCTCTCTCTTGACTCTTATAAAAAAAAAAATACAGCATGGTCTTTCATTTTTATATTAATCGCACGAGAAGCTTCTGTTTCCACATCGTTTCGAGTTCCACGTAACGTTTTCTCACAGCACTGTAAACTGTCTAAAGATCCGTGCATCAAATTTATTGCACTGACCTCCCGTTACCTGTTAGCGAAATATTTTTACCTCAAGGTTGACGGTCAGTCACAACTTTTCCGAGACAGAACAATGAAGAATAGAATAGAAGAGAGAACGGGGCGACTCTAAAACTGATATTCTGTTTCTCCAACATGCGCTTGCGGTGAAAGGTCAAATAATGAGAGGAAAAATCACTTTACCTGAGATGGAAATTCAAATGTAAATCTGTTTGATCGAATCTGTCGGACTTGCAACTTCGTCGACGAACATGACACGAGAGAGCCAGAATGAATGGAACACGTGAAGTCTGCACAACTGCCTTGCTGACCTTCAATGCCTCTCTATTTGTATATTTTCACAATACGGTCACGGTTACATTGTTATAAATTCGCTGGGCTATCACGTGCATTACAGGCAATTCTTGGAGTTGTAACAGACGCAATAAATTGTTTCACTCACTCTCTCTCTCTCTCTCTCTCTCTCTCTCTTTCTCTCTCTCTCTCTCTCTCTCTCTCTCTCTCTCTCTAACTCTCTTTCTGTAGCATTCTTTCCTTCTTCTAGCTTTCTCTCTAGCCCACTTTCTATCTCTCTCCCTCCTTTTCTTAAAATACGGGCTAAACATCGAATATCTTCTCGGACAGCAAATAGAGGTGCGAAAAAGAATTGCGCGAAATAAAGGAAAAAGACTTATTTCATTCGTGCTTAATTATTATAGAACTGGAGCCAGAGGTACATCTATATATATATATATATATATATATATATATATAAAATTCCTTTTCGCTATATAAATTATAATGATTTTTTCAAATTAATCAGTATAACCAGTAAGAATAAAGTACAGTAAGAATAAATAATAATCCCCTTAAGAAACGATTAAATAATCTGTGTATAAGAGGAAATTTATATTAAAGTCAATCAGATTTGCATTATACATGTAACATATAATCCCTCCCATTAATAATAATGTCTTTATAATATTTTCCTCTCAATCTTAGAGGAATCCTCTTGTGAGGCCATATCTAAGAATAAAATCATCTAAAATTTCGATGATTCCGCTTGTTCTGAGATTCCTTTTTTTGGGTGTGCTTCAACTTCGAAGACTACCGCCGCGTTCAACCCCATCGACATGTCGCGCCACTGTCGGACGACGAAGCGTTCCGCCCCACGCGCGTCCGCGCTGATCCGATGATGACGGCTTTCCCGTGCTGACGATTCCGTCCTAATTATCGACGGGGTTGGGGCCGAAAAACACCGGCCCTTTCGCTTTTTTTATTCCGTATTCCGTTGCTTTCGAGAGCGCGGATCCCACGACCACCCGAGCCGAGCCCGCATCTTGACATCCGCCGGTCCACCGTTTAGCAATAATTCACTCGTGGCGCGCGGCGGCCACGAAGCAGCGCAGCGAAAAAGGCCCCGCGGAACGCACGGTGTGGTGGTCGTTGACACCGCGATGACGACCCGAGTCCCACGGGTATATTGTTGTCCAATGACACGTCCGTATTTACACGTCGCGCGCCGATAATGCGCGCCGACCGCGTAAATACGCCCGTATGAGAGCCGGAACCGGCTCTCCCGTGAATGACACCGATAAGTACCTTCCTCCATTGGCCGTCGTCCTCCAGAACGAGCGCCATGATTCAATATCAAATGCATCGCGACTAATCTCGTTTGGAGTGATGGGATTAATCGTGGCGCGTTTGTGTGCTGCTATTAAGTGAACAGAAGTGTCCGTCAACTTGACGGAATTGTTCGGTTCCTACATTTGAAGGCTACGCTTGGTCGTACCGTTCGTGAGTTTTTAAACGTGGAGGTGCGACGACGGGCACCGTCAATTGTCTTTAGAATTTATATAGCATAAATGTTGACTTTGTGTTTGGAAAAATATTCATTCAATTTCGTTTGATGCACGCAGTGTGTTTAAATTATATTTAGATATCTTAAAATATATACACTGATAGAAAAATATAATTGAATTATACTATACAACTATAATCTCACTATATTTTATAGTTCATTTTGGCGTCAACCATATTTTTATAGTTCGTGGAACCTGCAAAATATAGTAGAATAAACACAAATATATAGTCAATGATTGTCTGAAATAATTTGTTTAGTTACTTTTACCACATATATGGTAATTTCTCATTCACAAATATAGTGAGATTTAATATTCATATAGTTACATCTGTCAGCATTTAGCAAATATTCTGGTAATATTGACTATATAAAAGAGTTACTTTACCTACCATTTTGATATTTGTATTCATACAATAATTTTAGTTTAACTTACTATAATTCTTAGTAAAAATATTATATGGTTGGTTATACTATGGCTATATCGTAATTATTACCGATATTATGGTAATACTTACTATAAATATGATATTTCGGACTATAATTTAGTTACTATATCATTATAGTTCCAAATATCATATACTTTTCTCCCAGTATACATAGGCAGTCTGAAAAGTTCTCGGCCTGACACATACATGGCATTAGAAATTGTCAAACTATAATTGTATTGGAAAGTGGCATCCCTGATATAAACCCATGTAAAATTTTATTCGATCTGTCAAGTCATTCGAGTAGTAGCATCAGTTGAAAAAGCTTTGTGCAAGATGGGTGCCGCATTTGCTAGCAATTGACCAAAAACGCATTCGAATGCGTATTTCTCAAGCGTGTTTGGCACATTTTTGTCGTTTTAAGCAAAATAAAATGGATTTCAAGCGTCGTTTCATAACTGTTGATGAAACTTGAATCCACCACTATACACCAGAGCGAAAAGAACCTTCCAGAATCACACTTTAATGATGGTATAGAATTATTGGAAAGACGTTGGAACAAATGTATTGAAGTTTCAGGAGATTATATTGAAAAATAAAACATATTTCACAGCAAAAAAATTTCTTTTCCTTGTTAGGCCGAGAACTTTTCAGACTGCCCACGTATTTTTTCGAGGGGAAACGTCAGATGGAATGCGATCTAGCAGGAAGAATGACGACTGATAAATGCGCTTTGTACAAACACACGACGCGAATAAAGTATCTCGTCCTGCGCGCAACGGAAGGGATCAACGGCCCTTCGTTCTTCTCTAAATGTATTTTCACATTATCTCGTAGAAAATAATAATCTCTTCCCGTCGGCCGGGCAACCGCGCTTTTCGCTCTTCGGCTGCGTGCCTCTTAACCCTTCGCGTCGATCAAACAGCGCATTTATCTCCGCGCACAATCCCAGCCTTTCGTGAAGAAAAAAAAGAAAGGAGAAAAAATTCCAGTGTTCGAAATTTATCAATCGTTTCTCAGCGAAAGCCGCGGAAGCCGCCGCGCCGCGGTCTCGTCTCTCCCCGAACGCACGGCGAGAAAAGACGTTATTCAGAATGGCAGACATTGACGGATTCGTCGGACTCGACGGACGAGTCGTATTAACGGCACGCAGCACCTGAAAAATCGTCGGATTAGTTCGTAAGCCCTTGGTGAATCCGACACGGCTCGGTTCCCTTCGAATCGAATCGAATCGAGTTCCATCCCGCGCTTCCCCGCCCGATTCTCCCTCAGGTTGCACATTTTTTTACGCGCATCTCCTTCTTTAAGGATCTCTGAGAATCTAAATACGTCCGTCTCGCGATCGTCACGGTGCTCGTGAGCGCTACGAAAGTATAATCCCTCGATGGAGGTTAGGTTATACCCTCGCTAGGGTTAGTAACAAGGGGTTGTAACAGGAATATCTCGTAAGAATTAATAAGGAACATGCGACTGCAACGATATCTCCGGCGGCCGGAGGTTCTTCCTCGAATTAAAATCCTTTACGTTTTTTAGCGAGACAAAGGAGCAGAATTTTCAAACGGCGCCTTCGTCGACGAGACAGGTTAAACAGGTAATATAAAAGAAATTGGCGACGGAGTGACCGAAACGTGCCCTGAATTCCCGCTCGACGTGACTGTCCGGTTTTCCCTGAAGAGCACCATAAAACGCTATGTGGGCCGCCGTTCAGAATCGCTCATCGCTCGATTCTGATCCTGTGAACGGCCGAATTTTCATTTATCAGGCCTCGCCCTCTTTCCTCTTCTCTCCCATTCGCGCTCCAAAAAATTCCTACGCGGTCATTTCCCGAGAATCGAGGCAGCTTAGCGAAAGAGAAAAGCGCATTGTGTCTGCAACCTGTGAAAAACCGAGATTTCTTTTTCTCCAGACTTTCCCTGACTAATCTTGGCCTACTTCCGGCATTTTTCCGTATATATTCGACAAACGGGTGACCTGGATGCGTCTCACGAGTATCCAGTAGTAGTATTTATTATTTCCCCCGATATCCCTTCAGCTCCCTCCTCGCGATTTTTTAAGGACCAAGATATGTGAATTTTCAGCTCTCGTTCTTTCCATATTGATTTATGAGTGTTCGAATTACTAGGCTTCAACGTAAACTTTTCGTTCCCAGGACAATGAAGGATGACACTTGTAAAGAACAGCGGGAAAACTCTGAGAAGATCGGGAGAGGGAGAGAGAGGTATATTGCATTCCGCGCGCGTGTTTCTCGTGCGTGAAGAAGATGTTTCCCTTTCTACTACATTCTATTTCCTGTGTCTCATCATCGACCAATGGCCGACGAGCCCGGGCACTTACACCCACCACCCGTCGAGGGTTGCCACAACATTTCTCTGCTTACAAATGTGGGTTAGTAACATGTTTTCCGGTTCTATTTAGCTCTCAATGTCTTCTCTGGTCAAAAAAAAAAAATCGATAAATCAACATCGAACGAATGCTCCGGACGCCATTCTACTTTTCTTTGGTGACACAGTCTCTCTCTTTCTCTCTCTTCTTTCGAAGAGAAGTCCCCCGAGTCGCCGGCCGCGCGCGTGCGATCGCACGTCCTCTCTGTCGTTTTTGGCTCAGCTTTTACGAACGATTACGAGGTCGTATATCATCTCCGAATCGGCAGAATCGGAAGAAGCCGAGCCGAGTAAAATGTTGCAGTCGTTTCCTTCAAAACGAATCAATAATCCGTGCACTTTTCATCTCACGGAGAACGATTCCAAGGTATTTTCTCCCCGAACAAGTTATGAGCGCATCGCGATTGCAAGCCACCGCTCACGGGCTCGTGCGGTAATCGCTCATGACAGAAGTGACAGGACGAGTTGTGAATATTAGCTTTTCATTAGATGCTTGATTATCTGATATCAGTAAGAGCCTAGAAATACGCTCGTGTCTCTTTTATGAGATATCCTTGGATATCTGATATCTAATTATTAGAGATGCGCGAATCAAGAATTTTTATGTCGAATCGAATCTAATTTTTTAAATTCGAATTCGAATCGAATCGGATCTATGAAGTTTCACCCGAATCCGAGTCGAATCGAATCATTAAGAAATTTAACATGACTGTTAACCCTGCAAATAATGATGGAAGATTTTAATATGAAAGGGAATATTGATATTGTGATATCATCTTAAAGTAAAATATATATTTAAATAATTAAAGTAATTTATAATTAAGTAATTTATAATTAAGTTATCAATTATAAGTTAAGTTAATCACAAATTAAAGGTTCAAACATACAGGCCCGTTTTGTAGCTGATACACGCCGCAAACGATAATCTGTTTGATTCCTATTCGAATTATTCGGATTCGAATCATAGGGATTCGGATTCGAATTCGAATAGTTCGCACATCTCTACTAATTATCGAATGTCAACGAGAGCACGATAAATGTACTTGTGCATTGAGAGAAAAGTATATGATATTGGGAACTATAATGATATAGTAACTAAATTATAGTCCGAAATATCATATTTATAGGAAGTGTTACCGTAATATCGGTAATAATTACGATATGGGCATAATATAACCAACCATATAATATTTTTACTAAGAATTATAGTAAGTTAAACTAAAATTATTGTATGAATACAAATCCATAAAATGGTAGGTAAAGTAACTCTTTTATGTAGTCAATATTACCAGAATATTTGCTAAATGATGACAGATGTAACTATATGAATATTAAATCTCACTATATTTGTGAATGAGAAATTACCATATATGTGGTAAAAGTAACTAAACAATTATTTCAAACAATCATTGACTATATATTTGTGTTTATTCTACTATAATTTACAGGTTCCACGAACTATAAAAATATGGTTGACGCCAAAATGAATTATAAAATATAGTGAGACTATAGTTATATAGTATAATTCAATTATATTTTTCTATCAGTGTGTCTCTTGTGAATCTTTCGTCACAGTTGCGACGAATTGGAGATATCTCGTCATACATCTCATCACTTCGGCTCCTGTCACAACCGCGCAAGCTTGTGAGTAACTCGTAATTATTTGCTGAGCTCCTACCTCTTTCAGAGAGGAGAAAAACATATTCGAACCTCGTTGCAGCTGCGATCAGCTGCGAAATGGTAGCGTCGACGCTTTGACGAAATGAACCTTCAAGGCGAGGAACAGGGGCAACTTTTGCGCGAAGGAACAATCGCGAGGAAGAAAGCGAGAACTGCGTCTCGAAAATCGTACACACTGATAGAAAAATATAGTTGAATTAACTATAATCTCACTATATTTTATAGTTCATTTTGGCGTCAACCATATTTTTATAGTCGCTCGTGTAAATCTATTTGACGAACTTCCCGAGTCGCAACTTGAGACGTCAAGATGGACAGTCGTGTATAATTTTTATAGACGGCTACAAAGTTCCTCTGACGCTTCTCGGTACGAATCTCTCTCTTTGTTGTGCTTGTAACGATTCTGCCTGATTCTCGGGAAAAACGAGAGCACTTTTCCGCGTTCCTCCTTACATTTTACATTCTCTCGCGTTTATCCTTGTGCTTTTGCACAACGCTGAAATAATACCCGCGTTCCTCTTCCCCCCTCTTCCTCAATTTTTTTGAGGAACACACACTCGTATGTGTTCTTTATGATTTTACCGCTGTGGTCGCTCTCAGAGCGCATCGCTTGATCTGAGAGGGCTCATTTCCCCGAGGTAATGTAAATAAATTAAGACACGGAAACTGCGTGCGCGTGTGAAAAATATGCGTGGAGCTGTATTTTTCCCGAAGCCGCAGGCAAAGCGCGTGGCTCGTCAAGCTCGCAAGCGTGCTTGCGTTTAGGAGCCCAACCAGGGTGTATAGTATATGTTTAGATTGCTTCTAAAAGGACACCGTAAATTTTACCGCGCAGCGGGATCATAAAGGCACCACTGGGTGTAACAAAAGATTTCGAGCGAGCTCGGGGCGCTACCGATTCACAGAAAGGTAACTTTGACCGTGCGGATGATGTGGAATCGGTGCCGTTACATGCCTCCTTCCTCAGACGATCTCGTCAAGATATCGACGGAGAAAGTGTGATTTTTTGTCTCGTCCTTGCCGCACACTTACCACGGTGAATTCCCGTGTGGGACGCTAAATAAAACAGATTGCGCAACACCCGTCATAATTAATATTATCATTTATTTCATTTTACCTCGTCACATTCAAAGAAAGTAATTTCACAAACAAGCGGAATTATCTAAATTTTAGAGGATTTTATTCTTGTATATCGCGCCTCAAGAGGATTCCTCTAAAATTAAGAGGGAAATATTATAAATATATTATTCTTAAAGTTAGAGGGATTATGTGTTATATGTATAACGCAAATCTTATTGATTTTAATAAATTTAATGAAAAAAAAAAAAAACACTTAATCCTCCAATTGGGATCTCTCGCATAGGACAGGATTACGGTGATAATCATTAATTCTAATTGCACTACAGTGCAGTTAGAATTTTAAAATGTATACTTGTTTTACGGGACCTCTTGTAAAAACACAGATACAGGGTAGTTGTTCCTCGATTGAGTAACAGACATGGCAGTCGCTAATGCTGCGTGTCACCTGAAGGCGCGCAGCAGCCGCGCGGGAGGCCCCGCAGGTGCGCGCGATCTATGCGTGTGTGTACGTAATCAAGTTAAGAATTTATATAAAACACTGTCGCAGGTGGCGGGAGGGGGAAGGGGTGCGATATATCGACGGGGGTCGGGCGTGACATAAACTCGGTTACATCAAACAGACGCTAAGAGCGCAGGAAGCCCTTGCGTGCCCCTATGCTGAGCGTCCGCGGCGAAGCCCCGGCGAATTCTTCATGCATATGCACGAGCCATCGGCGATGCCGTAGAAAATCGTCAACCCGAGCAATAATTGCGCGCCGTGCTCCTCCCCTCCCCTCCGCCGCGCGATTTGCGTCGCGCAATAACCGAAGCTCGGATTACGATTCCGTGATAGCGCAGCGAGGACCGCCGCTGCCTCGAATCGAGAATAACCGAGATGTCCCCCTCTTATCTCCCCCCCCTCCCCAATTTTATTATAAGTGAAGGGGAGCCGCCCGTCAGCTGATTCTCACCGCGAGACCGTGGGGGTGGAATTAGTCGAGCGAATCTTTCCGGTTGGTTAGGATCTTTTTATTCCTTTCGTCAAAGACGTGTCTGGTTTCGGAGCATCTCAAGTTCAGACGAAGAAATGCAGCGAAGAATGCGACGCTTTGTCTGAATTTTTTTAAATGGGCATATGTTCTTGACAAATCATGTCGACCTCTTCCGTGTTTGCTGTAAAAAAGAACGATGACAGTATTTTTTTCTTTCCGCCAAGTCATCGGGCTAATTCTTTCTTTACGTGTCGCGGCAGAGATAATCCGCTCTTCCGCAGAATTCTCGGTTTTACGAAGTTTTTACGACGAAGCTGTGTCACCGTCGGTGAGACAGGTATCGAGGGAATTTGAACAGCAATAACAAATTTGTGAATCGTACAATTGTCGAGGGCTATTAGAACTGGAAACCCGAGAGATACTCTCTATTTCTCTCTCTCTCTCTCTCTCTCTCTCTCTCTCTCTCTCTCTCTCTCTCTCTCTCTCTCTCTCTCTCTGTTGATTTATTTATTCTTCTTCTTTTCTTCTTAAGACAATATTCTTTTCTTAGAACAACAGGCAACGAAAGAATCAACGGAATTGCCACTCATGCCTTTTCATGGCATTTCAGCAAGATGGATATTTATCGCAACTGAGATGTCTTACATTGTTTTTCTTCCTCTTTTACATTTTGTTTCCAGAAATTTTTCTTTTCGGCTATTGTGCATTTGATCCGGCTTACCGGCAAAACTCCGCACGGAAAATGTTTGGAAAACGTTTTTCGAAGGACTCCGAGTCCTATTCTTTTCCAACGTGCCGAATACCGTATTAATGTACAACGTAATTATTCTTCTCCTCGAGACGCGCCGCGTCGACGCGACCAATTCCGCGAGATGAATTCCAATTCTTGTCACGCGATTCATTCTTGTCTTATCGAGCGTGTATTACGCTCAATGCTTATCGGCCGCTTTAGTCCGAGTCGTGGAAGTTTGTCGGAGAGCGTGGCATTTTAATAAATCTCGATCTCGGCGCGCGATACTTTGATCTAGCTGGCGGCATAGGGGCAAGTACACGTATATCGTACACAATAAACATGGGAGACCTCATGACAATTCGCGGGATTGAATGGCTCAGCGGGCACGCGGCGCTCTTCAATGGGACACTCCAGTTTGCGCCTGCCGTGATATTATGTGTCAAATAAATGCGAAACTGTATTTAATCGAGAGCGGCGCGGCTATCGATAGGAAGAGACGCACGCATCTCGCATGCGCGGCGGACTTTGTGTGATTTTTTTCTTTTTAATTAATTTCGATTAACCAACTGTCTCTCTCCTGATATCGTAAAAATGAGCTGTCCGCAGCAAACAATAGGAAACGTTGACGAGAAATTCGACTGGGAATTTTTATAGCCTCCTGAAAATTACGTATTGATTTGGGAATATTTAATAATAACTCGTGATTGGAGCGGTTTGTAATTGAGAAAGAGTCTCGACGTTTTCGTCAAGGGGAAATGCATCGTCTCGTCGCGAATAAATCCGAGAATTCACGCCCTGTGTCCCTGCAGGATCGTTTCGCCAATCCTTGCCGCACTTCCGCCCGCTCTATTTTATTTTACGCTTACGATCGCAGATCGGCGGATGACATGTCGGCGAATCGCGGCTCCACACTGCGAGACTGTCAATTAGGAATTCGTCGGGCGGCCCGATATCTGCTGAATCGCCCGGCCTTCCGCGCGGCTGTTTGCAAAATGTCAAAGCTGATAGTCGCGCGCGCGAGAGAGAGAGAGAGAGAGAGAGAGAGAGAGAGAGAGAGAGAGAGAGAGCTCGAACGCGATCTCGAAGCTCGCGATATCGAATTTACTTACGATGAGTGTTTCCCCGCGCGCGCGCGTGCTGTTTAACACTTTGATCGCGTGTAACACGCGAGTCCAAATCAACAAAGTCGGGCAGATTTGGCGACGAAGAATCGCACGGACGAAAGATTTTTTTTCTCAAGAAAAAAAATGCCAAAATGCAAAATTGAAAATTAGCGTACGCTGCGCGCTGTAGAAGTTCAAAATTTAACGTGAAAATGTAGCAAGACGCAAAATTTCGTCAACGACATGAATTTTTCTCTTCAGCGTAAGGTAAACGTCCCAATGGCCGGACACGTCCCAGTATTTGATTACTTTGAAAAAAATATTTACTATTTTAACAATAATGAATGAAAGTAATAATTATTGTAAAAGAAACTCCAATATTTGACGATTAGTGAAGAAAAAAATATACCCAATTTGATACTTTTGTGTTAAGATAAAAATTAATTAAATAAATATGTACCTATGGTTTGGCAAAATAATGGTCAATCGTTAATAAATTCATTACGAGATAGCATCTATATTTATATTATTTCCCGTTAACACACTAATTTTCTAATTGCGGTCAGACACTGGGACAAATATATTCGAACATTGGGCCATAATCTGTTTCAACTGTCCGATCACTGGCATTTACAATATATTTTGTGACGAACTAAATAAATGTGCAAGAATGAAAATTTTAGGTATATATACAACATATGAAGAATAGAAAAATTTTGTTTATTAACAAATACTCATAAATATACGATATATATACATATCGTATATTCTTTTTTTTTAAGTTATCGTTTTTTTTTAAGTTATCGTTTTTGCAGTGATATCTTGGCTCCCGGTGGTCCGATCAGAGCGAATTTTAGCTATAAATCATGAGGAGGCTTATCATTATCCGGTGAAGCCTGATTATCCCATTATCCTGTAAAAAGAAATCGAACAAAATTAACAAAATGGCAGTTATTATTAGGAAAAAATTCAAATTTTTCAGTTCTTTTACAATAAAAAAATTAATATCTCGAAATGAAATATTTTGACGGAGTTGTCCATGGTACACCTGAGAGCCAGACGAACAAATATTATTGCTTTAAAATTTCAAATCGATACGAAGCTCAGTTTCGGAGAAATCACTGCAGAAAGTTGAACAATAAAATTTCGAGGTAAACGCGTTTAAAATTTAACGTGGACGTATATTTATATGAGTGTTTGTTAATAAACAAAATTTTTCTACTCTTCATATGTTATATAAATATATCTGAAATTTCCGTTCTCGCACATTTATTCAGTTCGTCACAAAATATTATTAAAAACAAACGCGACTTTTCAGTAACCTGACCCTCCAGTTCCCTTAAGGGAATTTTAAGTTTTCGAGTAAATGCAAATATTTATATCGAAATATTATATATTGTATTTTTTGTGACGATCTACGCTTAAATGTCTACGGTTAAACTGAGGCATTTACTTGATTCGATTTACGCAAAAGCGAGCCCTAAAAAATTCCGAGAATCCGTAAACCCTGACGTCACATTCGGCGTCGAGAGCACATGCCCCTCTAATTCTCAAGCTGAAACAACGAAACAATGTCGTAAAAGGCGTAAAAGGAGTTTACGATCGGGTGACCTCGCAGTAAATATGCATTCCGAGATTTCGAGAGACCGGCGGGCAACTTCCGAAACATGCGGAGGACAAAGCAAGGGAAGCAGGAGGATCTCGCAAACCGATCGCGCGTCGATCTCCCCGTGTTTCCTGGAGACGCGGACAGGATGCGATGATATTATTTAACAAACAAGCCGGATGACGGACTTACGTCGGGATATTGTTACCGCTAATCCTCGCGTCGTCTTTAGCACGGCCGCACGCGGTGCGAGCCTGTCCACCGGTAATTAAGAGATTAAACCCTGTTGCCTGACACTGCCGCCCCCCTCACATCTGCCTGCCCACTCCCCCGGGACGTGCTTCTTATCCCGATCGCGTTACCGAGCGAACACGAAACACATCTTGCGCGAGCGAGCTCCCTGCGGCGCGGTTGCTGCCGCGTCCTCTCTCGTAAAAATCCTCGGCGCGAAGGATCCGTCGCCTGAATGGCCACGTTCCCGTTTTCGCGCGGATTTCAGCGCTCGGAGTTCTCAGTTGCGCTTTCGCAACTTTAATTGCCGGAGATGGCAAATATTTCCGAGGAGCCGGAGCTTCCACTCGCGGTGGGCGAGAGCGTTTAACGGCGGCGAAGCCCCGGTCACTCGGCGAAATATATTTTTACCCTCCCCGCGCGGCGTGAAAAAACCGCTCGACGCGGCGTTGAAATGTCCTCGCTATCAATCCCCGCCATTATTCGATCCGACCGCACGCACACAGCCGCGCGCACGGCGACATTAAACTGCAGCGCGCGATGCGTCGCAACGCGCTTTGCTCCGCGCTTCGGCCGAGCGCGCTAAGAGGGCAAATAACGCATCGCGGGATTTTCGCGTCGCGTCGGCCCGCTGGAAGGTTGCGAGTCGAATTTCGGCACGTACGCGGCCGCCATCGATTTTCCGAAAGGCGCCGCCCGTCTCGGGGAGGAAACGCGCGCGTCAGCGTGCGCCCGCCGCATCAGGATCTTAGAGCTCGCAAATCACGGGCGAGCCGATTCCTCGATACCTGACAATCCTCAAGGCAGGCCGCCCCGTCGATCTCTCGATCGGTATGAGTCGACGGCGGAGGGAGGGAGGGACACGCATGTATACAGCAAGCGCTCGCGCGCGCGCGCGACAGGACGCAGGACACGTCTCGAATATTTTACCCCGGGACTTTTTCCTCTTTAATTGATTCAATCGGCGAAAAACACGGCGAGACCGGCTGCAACCCCCTCGGGGGTTTTCGCGAGCGAGCGAGCGAGCGGACGAGCGAGCGAACGAGCGAGCGAACGAGCGCAACCCCCGCCGCACCTTCCGCCCCCGGCCGCCGCGCCGCGTCATCCGCGCCTCCGACAGCCAACCGCTGTAACGAGACGCCAGAACCAACCCCCGTGCCGAACAGAAACGCCAACCCCTCTTCGCGGTTAGTCTCTCCGCCGTTCCTTTTCCTCGCTCGCCCCCTCGCCCCGTTCGTCGCGGTTATCCCCGGCCGCCGCCGTCGTCGCCGCGTTTCGACCCCTTTGTTCTTTCCTGCTTGTATCGTCTCCTTCGCCTCGCCGTCGTTGTTTTCCTTCGCGCGCGCGAGAGGAATCTCCTCGCCTCCGTCACACACCGTCTTCGCCATCCCCGTCGCGCTCTAACCGACTGAGATCCTCGTTACGTTTCCGTCGCGCGATGTCTTGTTTTCACAATTACGCGTCTTTCTCGAGCCCCTCTCCCTCTTCCTCCACCCCCCCTCTCTCTCTCATTCTTGCCAGTCTTTCACTCCTTTCTCCCTTAATCGCCGCCTCACCCCTGATTAGCCGAGGGATAATGATTATTACAGCGCGTATCAATTAATTCAGGTGAATGGCGGAGGGGGGCGGGGGGAGAGGCGTCGTTAATCCGTTTTCACGAGTTCCCGTGATGATCGTCGCGACCTCGAGTGGCGGCTTTTCCAGAATCCGTCGTCCGTGAGACTCGCCCGCGATCACTTCGCGCTTACTTCCAGAGGAAGCCCGCCGTCCTCCTCCATTTTGTCCGCCGGCCGGAGTGCGCGAGCCTTTCTCGCAAGCTCCTGCGTCTTGGTGCGCATCGTCTCTCAGCTGCGTGTAGCGCGATATAATGCGGAAACATTTATACACAGTCGCCGAGAGCTGAATAGTCAGCGGCGTTTATGCGGCAACCGGCTGCTCTTCTCTCCGCGAAAAGGTAGCGCGTGTCGGCGGGGGTGGCGGCAGGGGGCGGTGGTTCGCGCGCGACGGCCGAAGGGGAGCGTTTCTGCGAGCGCGGCGGAAACTCCCGCGCGCGCGCGCGCACGCGCGGATTTTCCGTTTGTTATTTTAATTAGAGCCTTCGGGGCCCGCTCTTAACGAGTGCTTGGCTCTCCAGCCGCCGGTTTATTGTATCCTTCTGAAGCGCGACGTTTGTGTCGCATCGCCGGCCCCACCCCACCCCCCCCCCCTCCGCGTGTTGGTGGGTCGCGAAAGTGCGCGCTCAGCGCGCGCACACGGCACCCTCGTTTATTTACGCGTCCGTGAGATAATCGCGATAAGAAGACGTCGAAGAGGGGAGCGCGGTCGCGGTCCGAATTGTGGCGATCGTCGAGTTGTCACCTCGCCGGATTTTTCGCCCCTCCCCCCTCCTCTCTGGCTTCCAGCGGGTACTCGTGGCCGCGAAATTTCGGTCTTTCATTCTGGTATTCTCTCATCCAAAAAAGAAATATTCTATTTGTAAAGTGATTTTTCTCATACTTTCATATTCTAAGCGAAGCCTTTTACAGAAAAAGGATTTCTCCTTCGATAAAGTGATTAAAGTGAAGCATTAATCGAAAATTTATTAGATATTATTCTAATTGTTTTCCTCGCATTTCAAGAGGATTTTCTCTTATATCAATTAATTTTCCTCTTATATGAAGAGGAGTATGTTGCTTTTTTTGAGTGTCGGCTTCTTTTGTTCAGACATGAACGAAAAAGTAACCGTATATTACGGGTCAGAATATTTGGAACGCTTTTTAAAAGAGATATGTGTGTTGCTGTGTAATATATATAACGGAGATAATTTATTCATATTTGATCAAATACAGTTTATAATCTATTGCAAGAAGTTGAATAATATATTCTTTCTTTTAACTAGAGATGTGCGAACTATTCGAATTCGAATCGAATCGAATCGAATCTAATGTAATTCGATTCGATTCGAATCTGAATCCCTATGATTCGAATCCGAATAATTTCGAATCGAAGATTCAATTACGAATCAAATATATTAGCGTGCATTACATTTGCATGCATCAAGTACAAAACGAGACATCTGGGCCTGTATGTTTGAACCCTTAACTTGTAATTAACTTAACTTATAATTAATAACTTAATTATAAATTACTTTAAATATTTAAATATATATTTTACTTTAAGATGATATTAATATCCCCTTTCATATTAAAACCTTCCATCATTATGTGCATGTTTAATAGTCATGTTAAATTTTTTAATGATTCGATTCGATTCGAATTCGAATGAAATTTCATAGATTCGATTCGATTCGAATTCGAATTAAAAAAATGAAATTCGATTCGATTCAACATAAAAATTCTTGATTCGCACATCTCTACTTTTAACGTTCTTTTAACTTTCTTTTAAATGTTGCGCTCACGCTAACACTCACACTTGCGCACGGGTAAATGAAAACACTCGCGTAAGAAAAACAAGCTTTACTATCTACAGCGCAGCTCACTCAAGCTTTAAACAAGAATAATTCTCTATTTGATAATTCTTAATTCTCGCGTCCGTCTACGGTGACAGCTAGTCAGAGACTCTCAGTCAGCTGTTGTTGTTTTCTTCGATTGTTGTCTTATCGATTTTCCGTCGTCCAGACAATCTTCGTTCAGTTGTTAAAATCAGCATCAGATGCCTAAGGCTCACGGGCAACGGACGCTGCCACAAACCTTGTGGCTCGGACACAACACTGCTCCCCCTCTTCGAAAAATTGTCGTCCCGACAATTCTCTTAGACAAGGTCATCCTCTTCCTAGACTCCAGAGACCTTCATGACTCCTGTCCTACCCTGAGCTGCTGCTACAAGTTACTGGACTTCATGAATTCCTGATCTCAATCAAGGATTCTGAGGATCTTGACTCTTCGCCTTCAGAACATCATCTCTATCTCCGTTTCATACAATTGGTTATAATGAACATCTTTGTAGCTATGAAGTCCATAACATATCTGATTGGAAATTTGTTTGTTATGATGATCTTACTTCATCCGTGCCTAATTATTGTAAAACTGGAGCCAGAAGTACATCTATATATATATATTACTTTTCGCTAAACATTATAATAATTTTTTCAAATTACCAGTATAACCAGTAAGAATAAAATACGGTAAGAATAAATAATAATCCTCTTAAAAAAAGATTAAATAATCTGTGTTTGAGAGGAAATTTATATTAAAATTGACAAGATTTGCGTTATACATATAACATATAATCCCCCTAACTTTAAGAATAATGCGTTCATAATATTTTCCTCTTAATCTTAGAGGAATCCTCTTGAGGCCATATATAGAATAAAATCCTCCAAAATTTAAATAATTTCGCTTGTTCTGAAATTACTTTTTTGGGGTGCTGGGTATTTCCTCGCTTCATCACGATGCGCAGGATATTGCCGAATGGATTTCTGCTTATTTGTTCGTGCGCGGTGGTAATCGCTCGCAAAGAGGGAGGTTTGTAAAACGTGGTTTCTTTTCCGAGGGGAAGCTGTTCCATTAAACGTGAAACGTTCACCGTTGAACATTAATGTCAGAGGTCGACGTCAAACGTTGCGAGAGCTTGAGGATTCTAATAAGACGGCTCGCCTGACGACGGTGTGTTAAATTTTGAAAAGAGACAGTAATGGAGGGAAATATCCTGCGCGCTTTTCAGCTCGTCGATTCACGTCATCGCGACGTCATCGCAGCGGGGCGAGCTGGCCGGAAAGAAATTTCGCACTTGAACATGGACGGTTTGGCGACGCACATTTCCCCGATGAGAACTGGAAAGAGCTCCACGGATAAAAAAATGACAAGACAAAAAAATTCGAGCGACACGTAACCAACGTACTGTTGGATTTTTCCTGACGTCCCGAGATGACAGGGGAGATTTTTTCCTCGCCCGAAGAATCCCCGCTCCTCTCGTTGTGTTGCGATTTGCTTTTTGCGTCGTCCATTATAAATCGTTACAAACATGTCAAGAAAGAGTTGCAGGGATATGTTCGTTATAACGGTGTTTTCCACTCGGCCGGTTGTGAGAGCAAAATGGATACTCAGAACCGGACGAAAAGAAAGGGTGCCTGCGAGGTCGCGCCCGAAATTTCTTTTTATCGCGCAAAAAATAGTAACGGAGGAAAACACGAAGGCGATTGCGTAAAAATATTTTACCCAAATCAGACGAAGACGTTGTAAAAACACAACGTCACAAAAACTCCGTGTTCGCTCGTGTTCTGATTCATTTCTGTGCTCGTCACTCGGAGTATCCTTTTGCATCCTCTGCAGGGAAACTTTCTATTTACCTAACTCGTAACTTGTCTGCTGGACGACGATTTGCGAAAAAATATAGTCCGCCCATCCGCCGGAGCGAGACATTTTACGCGTGTTCTTCCGAGCGCATTTTACTTCGCGAATTCATTCCACGCTGCAAAGAAAAAAATCGACGCAAAGAAAAAAATCAAGATACGTTGCGGATGTAACGGCGGGGGCGAGCGAGTGCCATTACAAAGCTGCGGCCGGGACGAGCCAATATTGACGGGTTGGCGCACGGAATATTTTGAAATCGGATATTTTAATTTGTAAATAGAGCATATTATTTTCATTATGGCGCGCATTGTGCGCGGGGATCGCGCGCGGGAGGGTTCAGAGAAGCCGCTTTTAATAACCCGGATGCGAACGCCTCTCCTCCATCCAGCAGTGTCGTATTCGGACTCGAGCTTCGGCTCGGCGTAATCCGCGAGGTAATTCCGCTCCACGGTTCCTCAACCCGGCCGTGGCACCGTCGCGTATCCTATTACCCTTCCTTTGCGCCGCCGATTTCTGTAGCTTTCTTTCGAGAAAGAAAGAAACGCGCGAACGCGACGGGGTGAAAAGGATCGCACGGGAGAAGCGCGTTAAAAGTAGCCCGTCGAGAATGCTCCGGTCGGGTTCAACGTGATCCTCGCGTTCTGTGCGCGCGTAAAAAATATTACGTTAATATATGTACGTAGAATTACACGTTTGCAATTCTTACACTCGTGTGCGATTTGAAGAGAAACTTCGTGTTTACTATAAAATGGCCACGCATAAGTAAGTGTGCTCGGCACCCATTCGACGCAGAAAGTTGCGGCAACATTGCTACAACGTTTCCACGATATTGCAAAATTGCGGCAATGTTGCTGCAACTTTTGTGCTGTACAGGCATTGGTAATTCTATATTATTGTGTAAAAAGATAATCTTTATCAACAAGATTATTGATTACTTAGCCGAAACGAGCTGTTAGTCACGAGGTGTAATTTTAATAATTAAATATCTCAAAAATTATGATGAAATTCAGCAAAACGCTGAAACGCGAAATAAATATTTTTCACTATTTTGCTGTATTTAATCATGTAGCGATCGGTGCATTTTTAAAAACGGTATGCAGTATAGTTGCATTTAAGTTTATCTATGTTTGAGCATTTCATTCAGTTCGTCTTGATTTCAAATATTAACCCTTCATTGCGCTGCTTTGCACATCTGCAAAGCAGAGTTTGAACTGGATTTTCTCTGTTGTCAGTCAAAGTTTAACATTGCCGATTGCTTTGCTTATTTGAATAGACATGGCTCTAAGCAGGAAAAAAGAATTGGCCACCAGTCTGCGCTAGTTTTGCAGATATGCAAAGTGACAAAAAAAATTATTTTTCAAAAAAATATAATATAAAATATGAAATATTTTTTTTTTATTTTTCCTATATTCCTTGACCAATCCTGCACATGAAAATAATTATTAATGGTCATTTATAAAAAGTGCGAAGTGAAGGGTTAATCCTCAGAAGTACACTGATGACAACAGTTATGTGGCGCCATCTAACAGTGGTGGATGGAAACTCATCTTGTTAGAAGAACACGAGTCTCGATTGAAATGTCTGACCAGTTTCTACCAACTGTAGTTAATTGAACCGAATGTTTATTCCATCGGAATGGACCAATCGCATTTAACAATTCTTGCTAACGACAAATGCGACTGGTCGATTGCGTTGAAATAACCAACCGTTTAATAGTTAACTTAGCCGGTTAAGTTAACCAAGGTTGGTAGAAATGGGCGTAAATAGGATTTGAGTATCGGATATTTGAGGCGTTATTTTGTTTCAAAGCAGAGAGTAACCTGAGAGCGGCCAATACGACATTTTCTGCGACACCGACTTTCCGCACTGGGAAAGGACGCCATCTGCATCCATTTTGAGAGGGGAACTACGATAGTACATCCACTTTCAGGTCTCGGTGGTAAAATCTGCATGTGGTGGAAGTCCATGCTACATCCACTTTCAGGCGGTTTATGTCCGTGCTGCAATGACAGTTGCCATCTCTATGCCAGACTATGCCCGGTGGTCTAAAAAGAGCGGGGGAGAGGAGGGGAGGAGCAGAAAAAATAAAAGTACGTATTAAATGTTAAGGGGACCAACTCGGTTACAAAGTCAAAATTTTCGATTTTTTTTTTTTTCAAAAATCGATAGTAGTATTCGTAGAGAAAATATTCCTAAAGCTATAGAGCGAAATTCGAAGTCGTTCGGTAGATACAGCTCACGAAACAGGTACGCGTCACGCAGGTACGCGTGACGTATGCACGGCGAGAGCGCTTAGCGACGCTCCGTCTCTCGGTCTCTCGCACAGGACTATCGTTTCGGCAGATGTTGAGTCAGTGTTTGTGAACACTGATCTGTTGTGTAGTCTGCATATGTATTTGTTTGTATAGTCGAGGCAACTGTTTCAAACACAACGGATTTTTGAAAAGTCCTTCGTTTCGAGGCGGTTATTGTTAACAGTCAGTCGAGCCCCGTTGTTCGGTGTGTGAAGACGTTCCTGTGTGAAAACAATAAAATGTATCCAAAAGGAAAAAAAGAAGAGTCAGCACGTGCATCAAGACGGCGAAAGAGACAGTTTCATGGCAATAAATTTACGAAAGAGGATAAGGATGTGGAGCAGAGTGACACCGCTAAAAAATTTAAAAGTGCGAGTAGTGATGATATAATTTATGATCCACTACATTATTATAGAATTGTAGAATTTGTAACTGTTTTTGGCGCGCTCGTGGAGTTGCTTATTTGTAGACAATGCAAGCAAAATGTAAAGTTTGAAGAATCCAGAAACCGCGGTCTCGGTTTTAAACTTATTGTTCGATGTACTTGTGGTCGTAAAGAAATCGATTTAGGGCCGTTGATTAATACTAGCTATGAAATTAACCGAAGAATCGTTTTCGTTATGCGACTATTAGGCATCGGCCGAGAAGGTATAAATATATTTAGTGGACTTATGGACATCGGTCAAGGTATAAGCACGAGTTCATACACTATAAGTGTGCAACATATATACATAGCGGCACGTTCGATGTTTGATATTTTCTGCAAAAAAGCCAGTGAAGAGGAACAAATTGAAAATGTCAACAAAGGAAGACCTCCAACAGAGTTCAAAGTATCTGGCGATGGTTCGTGGAAGAAACGTGGGTTTACTTCGTTATACGGTGTAACGACCCTCATTGGATATTATACTGGCAAAGTCATAGACCTCGTCGTAAAAAGCGGATACTGCCAAGCCTGTACGTTTTGGAACAAAAAGAAAGGTACTGACGAATATATTGAGTGATACGAACAGCACAAAGAAGAGTGTTTTGCAAACCATTCCGGTTCCGCGGGTAAAATGGAGGTCGACGCCGTGCAAGAAATGTTTATGAGGTCCAAGGAGAAATTCGGCGTGGCGTACACTAATTACATTGGAGACGGTGATTCCAAAACGTACAAAGCCATTTTAAATCTAAATCCATATGGCGACGATCTCCCGGTAGTGAAAAGTGAATGCGTTGGACATATAGAGAAACGGATGGGCACGCGGCTCCGAAATGTAAAAACAAGGGAAAAACTTGGTGAAAAAGGAAAATTGACCAATGTCCTTATTACTAAATTAACAAAATATTATGGATTAGCAATAAGGCGAAATGTAGATTCCGTTGCCGGAATGAAGAAAGCTATAATGGCAACACTTCATCATTTATGCTCCACAAATGAAAATCCGAAGCATGACAATTGTCCGGCCGGGGCCGACAGCTGGTGCAAGTGGCGTAAGGCTGAGGCGGCAAGTAAAGATTTCAACCATCCCCCTCCACTTCACCCAGAGGTCGTAAAACATTTGCTCCCAATTTATGAAGACCTTTCCAAGGAACAGCTTTTGACAAGATGTTTAGGCGGACACACACAAAACTCCAACGAGAGTTTTAATTCAACTATCTGGCGCCTAGTCCCAAAACATTTACATTCGGGATCAAAAATTATAGAAATCGCCGCCTTCATTGCTGCGGGTGTGTTTAATGAAGGATACTCGTCAATTTTAAAAATAATGAATGTCCTAGACATAAAAATTGGGCAACAATGTAGATGTTTCGCCGACAACTACGAGACGCAGCGAGTGCAGCAGAAAGAGCGCCGCAGATCAAGCAGCACGCAGGAGGCTCGAACAGCTCGTAGAATCCTGCAAATGGAACAGCACAAGTTCTATGAGGAAGCGGAAGGCTTGCTGTATGCGCCTGGTATAGCAGATTAGCCTATGACTGCTGTTTGTATTGAATAACCATGACTTTTTCGTATCAAAAACTTTAAACGCGTTTTTCTCAACATCACTTCTTTCAAACTGGCGTGCACGATACAGAAAAATTTATTCGACCGATCGACGTCTGCCGGCGATTTTTTCTTAACTAATTACCAACCATCGTCGATGAACTCAAAACATTTATAAAAAACATTACATTAATCAATTATTTTTGCAAAAGTAAATCGAAATTTTGTCGTAAAAAATCGTATCTTTACCTTTACAATCTCGCATTTTTTGTAATTCTATACTTTTGTCTTAGTTTTTTAAGTTCATCGACGATATAATTCTATAACAAATAAGAAAAAATTTGGTTCATATGTTTCAGACAAGAATTGGATCCGCTATCATGCACGCCAATTTACAACTCCTGCGGCGCGGCGCTGCGAAGACATTCTCATATCGCGATATTATATGCATAATGTTTAAATATTATAAATTTTGTTTATTGCCTAAACATCGACTAAAATACCTGTAAAGTTTTAGAAAAATTCGCTTTACTGTTGTTTAGATAAAAATTCACAAAAATCACCAATTTTTCCGCGTCCTAACCGAGATGGTCCCCTTAAATCTTCGAATATATATTGCCGTATCAAAGTCTCTTCTATAATAAACAATTTGACATGTATGGAGACGCATGATGTATCGTTGTCCGCGTCCCGTTCACTTCGTCTTGTTTTTTAGTTCAGCATCCCGTCCGCTCCGGACATTCGCTCGTGGCACTGACAGTGGCCGTCGGTGAGCATTCGATCCGCTCGGAGGAGCACGTGTTATTCACGTAATTAACGTGACGAGACTCCGATTATAAATATCCCGCGAGTCGACGAAATATTTGAACTTTTAAAAAAAGCATCAAAGAAAATCACGTTAATGTTGTCATGGGTAAAATCTCACCCCGGTATATATTTTCTTATTTTCGAAATAAAAAGAGCCAAACGAATGCAATTAAATGTTATTTATCATCATTGAATATTAAATGAAAAGTAGAAGAGTTATTGTCCGCAGCGGATAATCTCCCTGTATAAAATGTCGAACTGAAACATATTAAAAAGTATTGACATTTTGAATACGTCTGAATTCTGCTTTCTGATCCGAAGAAAGGGAAAATAAAAAGTATTAGTTCCCATTAAATTTCACCGCGCTAAATGCGAGATGGCACTAGTGAACGCTTCGCATTAACAAGGATTCAATTCGTTTAAAATATGCCTTGTATTCAATTGCAATCGATAATTTTTAAATGCGAACTTTCGTATTGAAAAATATTCACTTCTTCTCCTAATCGTTTTCGGATTCAGAGGCATACAAGATTTTCACGTTCTATTCCCCGTCGCATTAAAAAGTATTCACCCGCGATCCAATCTGAGAGCAGAATTCACGACAAAATCTCGTGAATGCGAAACAATACTTTTAAATACGACATTTTATACAGGACTAATATTTAATAAGAGCGCGACTAAATTCGCATAGGATGAAATTCCATTCTTTAACGCTACCATGACCTTTAATTATTCTCTGAAAACGGCGCCACAACAACTTACACTCTGTACAATTAGTTGCTAACACATTTTCTAATCGTATACATTTCTCTTTAATTAACATAAAGCTAACGAATGTCCGATGCTTCGACAGAGTAATTTTCTTTATTTTCAGTAATCAATAAATAAAGTGCATCAATGTCGCGTACAGTTGAAAGGCCTCCTCGCATTCCCCTCGTCGTTCCGAAACCTTCGAGAAAACAAGAGACGCTCAAAGGCAAGTCTCTCTTGCTTCAACCGCCGCCGAGGCCCGCAATGTTTACATCGCGCCGATTGTGTTGATCGACTCGCGAGCGACGACACTTTTTGCCCTTCATATTATAATACTCGCGCACCTCATGTATTCGACCTCATTCCATCAGCAGCAGCCGTGCGCGACGCTCTCGTCACTTCCGTCTCGTGTAATTAAAAGAAATATATCTCGTCGGTCCTCGAGATACTCAATCGGCATCGCGTCGGCATCTCATTCATTAACTGCACGGTCGAATCGCGAGTATCAGCATTAGAAGCGTGAGCGAGTGAAATCCGGAGGACTTCAGCAGTCGAGAAGCAGAACGCCGGCAGCGATACGTCACGTTTCCAGGTATGTGGAATCATTTATTACGCGGGAGGTCTCCGATAACGAGAGCGTACGTTTGACGAATTTTCCGGGAATAAGAAGTCGGAATTTCGCACTCGGCATTCACAATCCGTCATCATCCGACTAGTAATCATCACTTTATGAATTTGCAATTACTCTCGTCAATCTCTGTCTGTCTATCTATTTCCTGCGTTGTTGTATACAAAAGATATTGATCCAGACAAAGACGGATAACGGTCCATGGACGTGGATCTCGAATTCATCATGTTCTCAATCAAACATTCTGAATCATTCCCAATTCCTATGTGAGGACATTGGTCTTGTGTAGAATATTCAACGTCATATCGCTTCTTAGACCTTTTTTGTTTTCGGTCAGCGCTTCTTTCAAGTTTGTTTACTCTTGTTACGGGATCTGAATTTAAATGTCCATCCGTAAAAGAATATTTTCGAGAGCACACAACTGTTGTCTCCGCTTCTTATTGTCATTTTCTTTCGTCAGTTCTTTCAAGAGCTCCTATCTAGACATTCAATGTCAATAAAGAAAAAAAAATCGTAGCGAATATTCTCCACTCATCCCGACCAACCATTTTTTCTCTACCGCAGCTTACCAACCAAGAACGCTAAATT
Organism: Harpegnathos saltator; assembly: GCF_003227715.2. Lineage (NCBI taxonomy): Eukaryota > Metazoa > Arthropoda > Insecta > Hymenoptera > Formicidae > Harpegnathos > Harpegnathos saltator. The sequence continues at coordinate 1,819,126 of NW_020229904.1, forward strand.
TTTGTTCTAGACGTTGCGGGAAGCAAGTCCGGCGGACGCGGATGTCGCACCGGAGGATCCAGTTCGGGCAGAGCAGGGTCGGCCGGAAGGTAAAGTTTACAAGTTTCCTACACATCTGTGTTCAACTCTTTACGATCTTTGCCTTTGTAACTTGTTCCTCATCAGCTTTCTTGAAAGCTTCAAGTCCCATTTAAATTTTCAATGTTGGAACAAAAATATAAAGATAAAAATTCCGTATCTAAATATATCCGTATTTTCGATTGGTCCCGATCAAAGATATTCTCTCTCTACCGCAGGTTATCAACCGGGAAAATTATTTTTCTGTTTCAGTTGTTGCGGAAAGCAACAGCAATCCGGTGGACGCGGATGCCGCACCGGAGGATCCGGTTCGGGCGAAGCAGAGTCGGCTTGAAGGTAAGTTTACAAGTTTACTATAGTCCTCTGTTTGATCCTTGGCGATCTAGAGCTGGGATATAATTTCCGGTTCGACTTGAATTACGATCGCAGAGGGTAAACTACTCTTTTACTCGCCTGCACTCGTTGGTCAAATCTGATGAGCAAATGTGAATTTTTTGTTACAGAGTTGAAGCGGAACGTGGCCGGCTCTGACTGCAAGTCGTTTCGGTGAGTCAAAATGAAAAGAGACTGGATAGAGGGTCGTCCCATGTAGTCCAAAATGGTAGGTGTTTGAAACGGGCTTTAATTTGTACCTGTCCGAGCCTGATATCTCTAACCGCGTTAGAGATATCGCAGGTTAAGAGTTTCCAACCTTTCTCCGTTCGATACTCCGCTTTACTGGGGTAGAGAGTCTGTCCATGTTAGTCCACAAAATGTAAGGTTTTGAGAGGACTTTTAATTTGGTGCCAGAACCAGGCGTATCTCTAACCGTTTAGAGAATATCGAAGGTTTAAAGTTTTTCCAAGCTTTCTCCGTTTGATATCTCCGCTTCTACGGGAGAGAGAGTCGTCACTTACTGCCAGATGTAGGGCTTTGTGAGAGGACTTTTTTTTGTGCCAGGAACAGCTGTATCTAACCGTTTAGGAGTATCGAAGTTTAAAGTTTTTCCAGCTTTTTCTCCGTCGATATCAAGCTTTCCTCGTCGATACTCCCGGCTCTAGCTTGGTAGAGAGTTCGTCATGTATCGAAAATGTAGGTTTTTGAGGACTTTACTATTGTGCCAGAAACAGGCCTGTATCTCAGCCGTTTAGAGATATCTATCGAAAAATCAAAGTTTTCCGAAACTTGTACCTTTTTGATATGCTCCGCTTCTACTGGGAATTGGGAGTTGGATTTTATGGTAAGATATTAGGGTTGGTATTAGACTACATTGTGGGCAAGAGCGCGTCCTGTATCTTGAACTGTGTTTAGGAGATAAGTGAGTTAAAATGTTTAACTTAGTTGATGATTAATATCTCCGCTTTCTACTGTGAATCGAAAGTCGAGGCTTTATAGTCAATGCTAGGGTTGTTACGGACTATATTGCAAAAGAGCGTTCGCTTATCTTGAGCTTTGAGGAGATGCGAAGGTTGAATATGCTATCGATGAGTTCGTTAAGTAACTTGCATTTATCTCAAGAGCGCTTCTCGGGAACATTCCGTTCGAAAGGTTAGTCGCGATAAAAGTTTCTTGGAATCTGAGGCCGCTGTTGTTTAAAGTTAAATTGCAGCAATAGTATTGTTATCGGTCAACCCTGAGACCGGCTACTAACATCAATTTGTGACGTCTGCCGCGCCTTTGCGATTACCGATAAATTCAGTTTTCTTGATTGCTCGCGCGATTTCAAGTGGCCATAATATATGATGAGAATACATGGCAGTATATGAGAATAATATATGGAATAATATATGCTACAAATATGGCAACAATATATGGCAACAATATATGGCAACAATATGTGGCAACAATATATGGCAATAATATAGGACAATAATTTATGGAATATGTTTTTCGTTACAAGAGTCAATGCAAATTTTCGGCATGCACAATGTAATAATAAAAGTAATAATAAAGTAATAAAAAATTCTTTCTGCGAGCTTTGAGTCAGACACTCACCAATGATGATATTGATGATGTCCTGTTGCATCCAACCAGACCCACCAATGTCCGCCCATGTCCGCTGCCGCTCTCCATGTCGCGCAACATCCATCTTGCACCTCGTCCCACGTTGATCGCTACACTTTCATCACACTTCCGCGACGCGGTCTATACGCGGTATTAGAACGGCGATATTTACATCAATTAACGAACGTTTTACTCGCCATCGGTGGAAACTTTTTGCGCGCTGCGAAACGGACTCTATAAACTCGATCGGCGAGGAGTAAGAACCGTGTGAAAATTTGTTGACTGCGTCCAACGATTTTTACGGTGCTTTTCGCGATTGCGTCTGAAAAGTCGCGAAAATGTGGGATTATCGATATCTATGAAATATTATCGATATCTATGAAATATTCGCGACGCGAATGCACGCGAGGAAAGATTAGACAATGAGAAACCGGTCCCCCTTAGGGAGCGCAAAGAGAGAGGAGTGGGGCAAAGTTTTCACGCATTATAGCTCTGTCACGACGAAGCTTACGTTCGCGATACTTTGGCGAAATGAGAATTTAAGTTTTCTTTGTTAGCAACGCGAGTAAAAATGCGTATATTGACAACCGCGGTCGCGATATTCAAAGGCACGCAAGCGAGGATACCTCAAGCTCGGCGTGCGCTGGCGCAATTTCTACGCGCATTATACGCTACTCGAGACCAATAGGGATTGTGATGAATGGACAATATTGCCAAATAATTCTACAGCCTGTTTTGCAAATAAAAGAAAAGTAGCTAACGATATCGGCATTTAGGTACGAATATATTTTATACGGACAATTGAATATTGTCAAATAATTAAATCGTTAAGTAATTCTGCGGCCCGCTTGAAAAATAAAAATAAAGCAGCTGATGTCGGTTTCGCTTTGTACATATGAATATTCTCTTATTCAGATGACTGAACATCAAAAGAGAAATCATTCAGTATTTTAAATCTTGTATGTAATGCAGGCTATCGATCAAGTAATCCCCTGATTGTTTCGAGCAATGTATTTATTTCAACGTCACAAATACACACATGCAAGTATCTATTGCAATTCGCATTGACTCGAACGATATTTTTTAGTCCCACATCCGTCATGCAGAATTTTGTT
>NW_020229905.1:0-28229 GCF_003227715.2 Harpegnathos saltator
GAATCCATACGGGGGTTTCCTAAAAAAATTTTACTGAAAAAACTATTTAGTTTGCTATATTCATTGGACAAGAGCGAGAGAGAAGTGTGTGTGTGTGTGTGTGGTGTGTGTGTGTTGCGTGCGCATGTGTAAGTACTTATACTCACAAAATTTGTGCTTCATTTTGGTCAGATGTCCGTAATTGCCATTGTGCTGCATGTGTTGTTTTGAAGGTGTCCCATAGAGAAGTCGCTACTGAAACTGATGTTGCGAATTAATATAACTTTGTGTTGCATTTCAGTATTTATATGTGTATCATATGTGTGGGGCGGGGGGTAGGTGATACTGGGAGGACAGGAAAGTGACAGGAATGTTTGAGGTAGGTTCTTGGATATGAATGTGTTGATGGATGCAGAAATAGGTGGAACTGGATTATGTTTGCATGCGTAGGAAGTAATGTATGCGTTAGAGTAAGGTATGTATGTGTTTGTGTGTTATATTATCATTAAAACTATTATTATTTATTGGGTATCTGAGCTTCAAAGTGTAATTCCTTGGTCCCGAGATATCTTCACCACGTCGCCTCTGTGTGTTCACCTTCCATTCGCCTGCTTTCCTTTGGCATTTTTGGAACTTTCCTCTGATGATGTTCTGATAACGTGATGGTTTCGTTATCAATCGCTTCGGTCGATCTGCATTTGTATAGACAAAAAATAATTAATATTTAATAGTATAATATAACGTTTTCATTATATATTTCAATTGTTACATGCAGCATAAATATAAAGCATAATCCGCATCAGTTAAAATGCTTTAATTGCCTGCAGAAGAAGTACAACTATGTATTACAAACAATGCATTGTGGAACAAAATATTGTTGAATCAATATTTTATAGATATGTTTATAAGAAAAATAGTTATCGTAAAAAAGAGAACTATGGAACTTTTGCATATTACTAAGATTATTGCAACGTAAAGAAGAGATATACCTAAGCAACTTATAAAATGTAATAAATTAAAAAGAAGACACGAAACGTAAAATGCGTAGAAAAGGAAGTGTATAGAAAAGTATAGTTATAGTTACAGCAAACCATGCCTTTTAAAAAAATTATACAAATTAATATGTGCTTTTCTTACTTCTGTTCCACATGTGCAATTGCTGCGATTTAATAATACAGCTGGTTTCTTTCCGTTTAACATTGTGTTCTGATATTCACTGCCAGGTCTAAAAATCTATAGTTGATGTTAAATATACTATAGATATTTTTAGTTCAGGCAGTGATTATCAAAAACGCAGTTTTTGATCTCAATTCCACACAAAATTTACTCTTGTTCTTACAGAAATTCTTTTGAATATTAAAGTTGAGAGAATTATAATAGAATCAAGAGGGAGACATTTTAAACAAAATATTATTTTTCTTTATAGAATATTTGCACATCTTCCATAAAGAGGAATAATATGATATTTCATAATTGCCCTCTTCATTTTAGTATTATACTTTTCAAGTTAATATTCAAGATAAAATCTGTAAAATTAGGAACACTATTTTTTGATAAATTGTAATTTTAAGAAATTTTATCCATTCTTCGCTTTGCATATTTGACATCTCGGTCTGCTTCTGATACATTCTCTTCACAATTGTGGCTATTATCCATTGATGTACAACCATGAAGAAATATTCTGTAACACTTTATATTAGGCTTTTTCTGTTTAACAGTATCGCTAAATTTGTACGTTAACTCTTTTAATAAACACATGCAGTATATTTTAGGGATCATGTAACAGAGAATCATTGATACTAACAGTAAGAAATTGATCAGTAACAATCGATTATTCTTGTAACAGTCTATTCCCAGCAAACACACGATTACATGTAACGTACATGTGGTTGTAATTTCCTACTCAACAATGTAACTGTTATATATCTGTGTCTAAAATTCTATAGTATACTTAACATCCACTATAGATTTTCAGACTTAGTAGCAAATATCAGAACACAGCGTTCAATCGAAAGAAGTCAATTATATTATTTTATCGCAGCAGTTGCAACTAACATGTACATTACATATAATGTTACACAACGTTATATATAATATTATGTTTGCTAAGTTGCAATTAGTCAATTTCTTACTTGTATTGATTACAATTCCTTTATTATAGATGGCCTCTTGTACCCATTTGTAAATATTTTTTATTTTGAGTATAGCAAAAAAGGTTTTAACAGTTCAATTTTGTACCTACATAACACTGCGTGACATGACAATGATTAAGTCCTGTAATTTTAGATGTATTTATTTTCCGTCTGCCGTGTATTTGTCAACACTCAATTATATACAATTTAATGTTGACAATAAGCACACAAATATTCTTAAAAAAAATAAACACAATATGTAGTTAATTGTTGCATACTTGCTTTAAATTTGCTATCACGCTTTTACATAGCAACATGCTAATATCTTGTCCGCGTATGAAGGATTTAATCACTTCTCCTACTTCAATTAAATTATTCAATTAGATGTCAACTTGTTTGCAAAATTATAGATATTTTGTTATGTAGGTACCCATTTATACTTTTACTGACAACAATAAACAAGTCGAATATAAGGAGACACAGAGCAGAAGCATAAAAAAACTTTCAGGAAGCAGAAATGAAAAAATTATATGGAAAAAAAGCTTTGTAAAAATTTCGTATTCTTTAGTATTCCCTGCTCTCTCCTAATTTTCGACTTATGTTCAGAATTTTCGCCAAGATTATTTTGTCTACGTGTTTAATATTTAACTCACCATAATATATTTTTTCTTCCGTTCTCTGTGTAACTTTCCTCACTTATCGCAATGTATCACTTTTTCTTCTTCACGTTTTACCTTTTCCTTATCGTCTTATATCAAGTGTAGTAAAAAGAAATCCATTATTTTTCCAACAGATGGATTTAGTTATCTGTATCTCGCGTTGTATAAGTCCGATCGGGTTCCACTAGATGGCGTTAGAAAGATGAGATTTCGAACTAAAAAAACTTTTCTCACAGTTTTGTGATTAGTTGATTCAGTTTTGTTTGAGCGCGCGTCAAAGATGGACACTAGCAAAGAGAAAATACGCTATATTTTACAGTTTTTTTCGATAAAGGCGAAAACGCAAACCAGGCGGCTGCAAATGTGAATAATGTTTATGGTCCTGATACTGTAACAGCCAATCACGCGCAATTTTGGTTTCGTCGATTCCGTTCCGGTAATTTTGATGTCAAAGATGCACCACGCACTGGAAAGCCAATTGTCGAAAATATCGATAAAATCATGGACATTGTCGAGTCCGACCGTCATGTAAGCACTGTTTCGATTGCCCAAGAGCTAAAGATTGCACAAGAAACCGTTTGGAACCATTTGAATAAGGCTGGATACAAAAAGAAGCTCGATGTATGGGTGCCATACGAGTTAACGAAAAAAAACCTCATGGACCGAATTTCCATCTGCGAATCGCTGCTGAATCGCAACAAAATCGACCCATTTCTGAAGCGGTTGATCACTGGTGATGAAAAGTGGATCACTTACGACAACGTCAAGCGAAAACGGTCGTGGTCGAATCACGGTGAGCCGGCGGAAACGGTGGCTAAGCCAGGATTGACGGCCAGGAAGGTTTTGCTGTGTGTTTGGTGGGATTGGCAGGGAATTATCTACTATGAGCTGCTTCCCTACGACAAAACTCCTAACTCGGAACTGTACTGTCAAGAATTGGACCGTATGAAGGAAGCAATCGCCCAGAAGTGGCCAGCTTTGGCCAATAGGAGAGGAATTGTGTTCCATCAGGACAACGCCAGGCCACACACATCGATAGTGACTCGCCAGAAGCTCCGGGAGCTTGGTTGGAAGGTTCTTATGCATCCACCTTATAGTCCGGACCTGGCACCAAGTGATTACCATCTGTTCCTGTCCATGGCGAACAATTTTGCTGGTGAAAAATTCGCTTCAAGAGAGGCTTGTGAAAATCGACTGTCTCAATTTTTTGCCAATAGAGACGAGAGCTTCTATGAGAGAGGCATAATGAAATTACCTTCAAAATGGCAACAAGTTATCGAACAAAACGGCGCATATTTGACCTAAATCGGATCATTCTAACTATGGTAATTAAAGCCTTCAATTTCATGCAAAAATAATGGATTTCTTTTTACTACACCTGATATAAAATATCCTTGCATACCGTTGCGGCGGTTGAACTCGACCTGCCGCAAGCTGCACATGTTACATGCTACAAAGGAGAAGGAGCTTGAACCAATCACAGCGTTTCGTCAATATATCGGACCAATCGTACATTATTTTACCGGTATATTAATCGTCACGTATTTGTAACGCACGTGTCTTCCCGCCACTCAGCACGTTCTTTTATGCCCGTTTCTACCAATTTCGATTAATTTAACCGGCTGGTTATTCCATCGGAATTAACCAATTACATTAGTCGTTGTTCAGAATTGACAAATGAGATTGGTGAATTCCAATGGAATAATCAAACTATTAAATAAATCTGAGATTAATTTATTGATAGAAGCAGGCATTAAGCATATTTCACAATACATCGTAGTCGGCCGTCGAATGTCGCAACGCAGTCAGATTGTCCAATGAGAAGAGTTTGGTTAATTCCGATGGAATAACCAGCCAGTTAAATTAATCGAAATTGATAGAAACGGGCATAAGAGAAGAGTGTCGGGTGGCGCGAAGATACGTGCGTTACAAACACGTGACGATTAATATACCAATAAAATGGTGTTCTACCATTTTATTGGTATATTAATGTGATTGGTCCGATACATTGACGAAATGTTGTGATTGGTTCCAGCCCCTTCTCCTTTGCAGCATGTTATAACATGTTGCAGCCTGCAGCAGTTAGGGTTCAACTGCCGCAACGGTAGCTGAGCAAGGATATTTTATATAAGACGATAAAGGAAAAGGCAAAACGTGAAAGAAGATAGAAGTGATTTGACATTGCGATAAGTGAGGAAAGCTATATAAAGGACGGAGGACCACAAAATAACGAGACGATTTCTACAATCGGACGTTTTGCAGCATCTACCATCGTACATCGTACTACGCGATTGCAGCAAACACTGGAGGAAATACGTAAATATGGAACGTATCAATGTTAAATTGTCTTCTTCACGAAAACCATTATATAAATTATCTGTATGGCAACGTCGAAAGGTCATGTTAGAAGTTAGACAGAACTTGCGTTTATGTGATCATTCAAATTTCAACAGCAATTTTACACAAAAAAGGAACAGTATAGAAAATATCCCAGGTCCGTCAGTTGCATATTCATCTCAATATTCTCGTGATAATGTTTCACATGATGTAGATGATGAATCTTTGTCGTCGTGTTCTTCTTCTTCTTCTTCTTCTTCTTCCCGTCGTTCTCATAGTAATTATGAAGTTGAATCATTCTTTGAAGACTCTGCTAATGAAATATCTTTTCAACAGCTATTAGCATCTTGCTTTGTAGATAATAATTTGACCCATGTCCAGGGAAAAAATATTTTGTCACTGTTACGTAGACACTCCTGCTTTTCTAATCTTCCAAAAAATATTAGGACGCTAATAGGTACACCACGTAGACGTGTTATTTTATCAAAAATAGAGCCTGGGGAATATGTACATTTTGATATTGCAACAACTTTGGTTCAATGTTTATCTAATATTTCATCTACAGACACAATTAATGAATTGGTACTTGATATTAATACAGATGGATGTAGTTTAGACAGATCAGGTAGTATTCACATTTGGCCTATTCAATGTATGATTAAAAATATACAAGGCATAAAGCCATTAGTCGTTGGTATTTATAAAGGTCCACAAAAGCCAAATGATGCGAAAATTTTTTTCGTAAAGTTAGTTACGGATGTCAGGAAAATAATGTCTAGTGGAGGTATAGATTTTAATGGCAAAAAGATACTGATACGATTAAGATGTTTCATAGCAGATGCACCTGCGCGAGCATTTATTCTAAATCACCGTGACCACATGTCTAGTCGACCCTGTTCTAAATGTAAGATAGATGATGTTCGTTGTGAGGGACGTTATGTTTTCTATAATGTTGATAATTCCCTTCGTATAGATGAGGATTATATTAACTGTTTAGATGAGGATCATCACAAAGGCACAAGTCCATTAGCAATGTTGCAAGTAGGTATGGTATCTTGTATACCTTTCGAATATATGCATCTTGTATGTTTGGGAGTAATGAAAAAATTGTTGTCTGCCTGGGTATATGGGCAGTATACATGGCTTTCGAAATTAACGGGTAGACATATTACTATCGTTTCTAACAGATTACTTCATCTTCGCAATTATTGTCCCTCAGTTCGCAAGATGTCCACGATCTCTTGATGCGTGCTCTAAATTTAAAGCAACAGAATTCCGTCAATTTTTATTGTATACAGGGCCGGTTGTAATACATGGTATATTAAACAATTGTTTGTATAAACATTTTTTATTTTTGCACGTAGCAATACGAATTTTAGTATCAAGTTCACAATCTGAACAAAAACTAAACTTTGCTGAACTTGCATTAAAAAAATTTGTTATTCGAAGTAAAATTTTGTATCGTCCAACTTTTAATTCATATAATATTCATGGTCTTCTACATCTTGTCGACGATGTCAGACGTTTCGGTAACTTAGATTCAGTATCAGCTTTTCCTTATGAAACTATGTGTATTTTTAAGAAATATTTGAGAAAACTGGCCTTACTTCTTGCACAATTTGCAAATCGATTAATAGAAAAAGAAATTAATGGAATAAATAATACTCGTGACGTTCAACCTTCTGTCAGTGTTTCCATGCCGTGCAATAATAATAATAATAATAATACTTCATTTCGTCACTATCAAAAGATTAAATTTAATGGAATGGTTTTCAGTCTACATACTCGTGATAATTGTTGCACTCTACATAACGGATTTATTTGTATAATTGTTGACATCATCGTTGATAATGATGTATATCGATTAGCAGTAAAAAGGTTTGTTCAGGTTGAGAACTTTTATGATATCAGGATATTATCCTCGGCCGTTGGAATTTTTCAATGTTCATTATTGTGTAACGCTAGTTTTTTTATTAATATTGAGGATGTTCAAGCTAAATGTTTCAGAATGGTGTTCAATCAATTTTCTACAACGGATAGCAGCAACAGCGATGAAAAGAATTCTTTAGAAATAAAAAAATAAGTAATTGCAAAAATTGTACACATGGAATAAACGTAAGGTGAGATTTTATACATTATAATAAATATTAAAAGATATTTAAAAAAATAAGTGCAGTTCGAAAATAATAATGGCAAAGTACTTTACAGCAATAATTTTTCAGCAATATAAGCCCCGCTGAGATGGAAATGTTTGAAACCAAATAGTAGATCAACCGAAGCGAGCGATAACGAAACCATCACGTTATCAGATGACATCAGAAGAAAGTTCAAAACGCAAGATATTCGACACCTAAGGAATACATTTGAAGACTCGGATAACTCAATCAATAATAATACTTTTAATAATATTATAAACATACACATATCCATACATTACTCTTACGCATGCAAAGCAAAACAACATTTCTGTCACCTCCTCCCAATATCACGCACCCCCACACACATATGATAAACATAAATACTGAAATACAAACACAAAGTTATTATATTATTTCAACATTCTCAGTTCCAGTTAGCGACTTCTCCTATGGGACAATCTTCAAGATAACAGCATACAGCAACAATGGCAATTACGGACATTTCTACGCCGAATAAAGCACAGAATTTTTAAACAATAGTATGCAGGAACCGGCATTGCAACAAGCTGACACGGTCAGAATTTCAAGCAGAGATGCGAGAAGCTCTACGGACAGCCAAGCAAAGACACAGGAACAAGTAGCGTCAATCACGTGCAGCAGGACCTAATCGCAGCAGACGCAACTTTTGGACCGAGGAAGGAGAAGAAGACCATAGTGATAATTAAACAAGAAAATCTTCCTAATTTCATTTTATAGGTAAGCACTTTGAATTTTTATTATACTAGTGATTATTTCATTAAATTTGAAGCGAGAAATCACATGTTAATTAATATTATAGAATAAAAATTCAATATACGCAAATTATGCAATATATTAAACTGTATAAATTTGTTTTATTCACAGATTGGATGTACAGGCAAGAAGAGGATTCAAAGGGGTTTTTTAGCCGGTAGGAGTCCGGCACTACCTAAGTTGGTGTGTCCATGATGGATTTCTCCCCTCTTTAAAAAAATATATATATATAAATCAGGCAACATTACACATAGGCAGCGTCTTTTGCAAAAGGTACGTTAACAAATTTTATAAATGTATCTGTCAAATTTTTAATACATTTTCTCTTATATTTCGCATTATATTTCAGGATTTAATAGAACTTGTCCCGTCCACGAGTGAGTAGACCAATTTAGATCCGACTATGAATACCGGCCTAGGAGGATAAAAAAATCATGCAGCACTTTTCGATGCTGCAATAAAATTATTTATTATAATTGCAATTGTATTTGCAGATGCATGCTTTAAATCGATTCAATTCTTCCTTCAAAAAATTTTAAGAAAAAGATTTTTCTCGTATGAATTGCATTTTCTTGCACTTGTCGCTTTTCAACCGAGACGGACGCAAATTAAAAGAAACAACCATATTGGTTCTCTCGCTCTTTTTTTCCACGTATCCTAATATGTTTCAGTTTCATTTTAAGTTCAAAAAGTACGAAAAGTGCAAGTAACACGAACAAGTCTATTTTTGGAAAAAGGATCGAATCGATTCAGAATCATGCATCTCGAATTATCAAGAGGCACGGTAGTGTCTATTATTACGCGAAACTGCGAGTTGAAACGAGGTGAGATATTCATATCTCAGGAATGGCTGAACCGATCGACGTTTTTTAGTCCCAATCGATTCAGCCTTAAAAATAGGAAGAAAAGTGTTTTTGTGCTTTTTGTATACGTTGTCTCTAAGTGGAGATATTTTAAGATTAAAGTCTGAATCACAGAAATTACGATTCAGTAAGAAAGTAAGAAAGAAACGCTAGACCGCCGAGGAGAGGGGATTTGTACTTCTTGTTTTTCCGACGCCAGAGGCGTTACGAGCGCGTTGAAGAAGTAAAGACCAGCGAGTGCGAGTGAGCAAGCGATAGGGAATAAGATGGAGAAGAATGTTGGTAGAACAGGAGGTGAAATAAAAATAAAATATTGCTAGTTTATTTATTTTATATATATTATACAGCACGTGAATTCGAGTCGAACACGAGCAACGTGATCGCAACGTTGGTAGTTTACGTCGAGCAATGAGCGACAGCGAAGGTTTGACAATCGCGCATTTCGGTTTTGAAGCTTCTTAACCTCGAAGATATCACAATGCTGCGCTCACATTTTCGACTGAAAGTTGACTTGTCCAAGTTTTTTCACGATGTGCGTCGGATCTGCTAAATTTTTATTGATTAATCACTAAGATATTTGGCATAAGAGAACCATTTCATTTGTTGTTGAACGATGCCGAATATCTGCCACCGATGGAGGATATTCGCATTCTCATCGAAAACGAGACGATCAAGTAAGTATAATTCTTTTAATATAAAGTTTTAAACTTAACTTTTCATATATTTTTAGTCCAAATATGTTTTATGCGTTTATTCATTAATATTATTTGTATGTAATTAATATAATCTTATTCTTATAGAGTAATTCCTGGATCTGGCATACAGAACGAAGTTTTAAATGTATTAATTACTATATAGCAGACTAATAATTACAAAAATTTCTTTAAGGCTAAAGCATGTAACAATATTTCACACGATAAGGTTGTCGAAACAACAGATGTTATAACTGAGAAAATAGGAATAAATGCAAGTAATGGATTGGATATATCTGACGATACTTTGAATGCTACAGATTCAGCTTTGATATGTTAGTATATTTTACTTATATTGCACTAAAACAAATATAATAATCTTTATAATATAATTAATGAATTATATTTATTTTTAGATAATACAAGAAATGTTATGTTTACTACTGCAATTGATTATACAGAAGCAGATGCAGATTCGAAGGTTACGGATTAAAGTAATATAAATGAAAGTTGTAATACATTCAAATTAAAAAAAACTAATTATATGAAAGAATATTAAGAATAAATAAAAGATAAAAAAATATATTTCAATAAGGTCGTCGGCCCCTTCTTCCTCTTCATGCGCTATATCTGGGCAATTTTCCAATTGCTTGTATAACAGATAATGTAGTTTGTATATGCGATATGTGCCACCGATGGAGGATATTCACATTCTCACCGAAAACAAGACGATCAAGTAAGTATAATTTTTTTTAATATAAAGTTTTATACTTAACTTTTAATATATTTTTAGTTGAAATAGGTTTTATGCGTTTATTCATTAATATTATTTGTATGTAATTAACTTACAGTCTTATTCTTATAGAGTAATTCCTGGACCTGGCATACAGAACGAAGTTTTAAATGCATTAGTTACTATATATCAGATACTAATAATTACAAAAATTTCTCTAAGGCTAAAGCATGTTACAATATTTCACACGATAAGGTTGTTGAAATAATAGATATTATGATTGAGAAAATAGGAATAAATGCAAGTAATGGATTGGATATATCTGATCCTTTGAATGATACGGATTCAGCTTTGATGTTAGTATATTTTATTTATATTACACTAAACCAAATTGAATCTTTATAATACATTAATGAATTGTATTTATTTTTAGATAACAATAAACAAAATAATAAACATAATGTTTACTACTGCAATTGATTATACAGAAGCAGATGCAGATTCGAAGGTTACGGATTATAATATTAACTTATATATTATATATTATTATTATATAGTATTTACTGTTTTTTGCAGATTTTGAAACTTGTCGATTACTATACAGGGTGTCTTATAACTAATCTGGCAGAGTTCGTAGAGAAATAGGGCGGGTTGAGATAAATATAAAAGTCCCATACCGTTTTGTGAGATTCGCAATAATTATTGAGTTATTAATGACAGAAATTAGAGGAATGAGCGCGCACCAAGACGTTATGGGAGGAGCATCTAGCCGCTGAGGCTAGAGATCACTACCCAGTCGACAAAGGAACTGTTGCCGGCGCGCGGCAAGGGGAAGGACAACGCGCCAATGTTTATATTCTTACCTCGCCGCTCCAACATCCCGCCGCACCGCGTCTAAGCTCGCGCCGAAATGGCCGCTGAATATTCGCGATTACAATTACGAGATTATTTTATGAGGTACCACAGATAGCTCATACTGAATTGTAAAGTTCAAGGTTCAAAAGATATTATGATGTAGTATGATATTTGATCAAAGAAAACATCGAAAAGGAGAAAGCGATAGAGAGCGATGAGATCTACAGAAATTCTCATTGTTTTCTATCGCAATCTATCGTTTTGCTGCATCGGATCCGAAAGAAATGATATCGCGTAAAGATAGAGTACGATGAACACTTTTCATCGTACTCTATTTTACTCTATCGTTAGGAGAATATTTAATTGTTAGAATATGATAGAATTCGCGTAGAGATTCATCGTGTCCTATCGTTTTATTCAAATCTACACAGAAAATATGGTATATATTTGGTTGAATGAACCTATTTTCTGACGAAATGAGAGAGAGAAAGAGAGAGAGAGAGAGAGAGAGAGAGAGAGAACGATTAAGAAATTTTGATTGAGAATAGCACATTTTGTTTAAGTTAACCATAAACCTTGATGAATTAGATTCCGTGTTAATATTTTCAGTTAATATTTCTCTGTATCGTTCATATTTCATTTGCAAGCTGTATTATGGATCAAACATTTTTACCATATATCATGCATAAATTGTTGTCTTATATCGTAATTCTTGTCAGTGGTATATTAACGACAGAAGGAACTGAAAGTTCTGTATCGTACAATTGTGAAAAGAGGACCATCGTTGTCAATGGTGCACCAACGATACTCGGCATAAAATTGATTCCTAGGTATAATCGCGATACAACGCAAATCCGAGTATGTTATTTTGACACGCATAAAAATAACGTGTCAAAATAACATACTCGGATTTGCGTTGTATCGCGATTATACCTAGGAATCAATTTTATGCCGAGTATCGTTGGTGCACCATTGACAACGATGGTCCTCTTTTCGCAATTGTACGATACAGAACTTTCAGTTCCTTCTGTCGTTAATATACCACTGACAAGAATTACGATATAAGACAACAATTTATGCATGATATATGGTAAAAATGTTTGATCCATAATACAGCTTGCAAATGAAATATGAACGATACAGAGAAATATTAACTGAAAATATTAACACGGAATCTAATTCATCAAGGTTTATGGTTAACTTAAACAAAATGTGCTATTCTCAATCAAAATTTCTTAATCGTTCTCTCTCTCTCTCTCTCTCTCTCTCTCTCTCTCTCTCTCTTTCTCTTTCTTTCTCTCATTTCGTCAGAAAATAGGTTCATTCAACCAAACATATTTTCCGTGTAGATTTGAATAAAACGATAGGACACGATGAATCTCTACGCGAATTCTATCATATTCTAACAATTAAATATTCTCCTAACGATAGAGTACAATAGAGTACGATGAAAAGTGTTCATCGTACTCTATCTTTACGCGATATCATTTCTTTCGGATCCGATGCAGCAAAACGATAGATTGCGATAGAAAACAATGAGAATTTCTGTAGATCTCATCGCTCTCTATCGCTTTCTCCTTTTCGATGTTTTCCTTGATCAAATATCATACTACATCATAATATCTTTTGAACCTTGAACTTTACAATTCAATATGAGCTATCTGTGGTACCTCATAAAATAATCTCGTAATTGTAATCGCGAATATTCAGCTGCCATTTCGGCGCGAGCTTAGACGCGGTGCGGCGGGATGTTGGAGCGGCGAGGTAAGAATATAAACATTGGCGCGTTGTCCTTCCCCTTGCCGCGCGCCGGCAACAGTTCCTTTGTCGACTGGGTAGTGATCTCTAGCCTCAGCGGCTAGATGCTCCTCCCATAACGTCTTGGTGCGCGCTCATTCCTCTAATTTCTGTCATTAATAACTCAATAATTATTGCGAATCTCACAAAACGGTATGGGACTTTTATATTTGTCTTAACCCGCTCTATGTCTCCACGAGCTCTGCCAGGTTAGTTATAAGACACCCTGTATACCTCAGATATCCAATTTTATTACAGGCGAGGTATTAAGTTCCTGTATAAGATAATAAATATTGGAAACGTGTTAATATCAGGTGTAGTAAAAAGAAATCCATTATTTCTCCAATAGATGGCTTTAGTTATCTGTATCTCGCGTTGTATAAGTCCGATCGGGTTCCACTATATGGCGTTAGAAAGATGAGATTTCGTACTAAAAAAACTTTTCTGACAGTTTTGTGATTAGTTGACTCAGTTTTGTTTGAGCGCACGTCAAAGATGGACACTAACAAAGAGAAAATACGCTATATTTTACAGTTTTTCTTCGATAAAGGCGAAAACGCAAGCCGGGCGACTGAAAATGTGAATAATGTTTATGGTCCTGATACTGTAACGGCCAATCACGCGCAATTTTGGTTTCGTCGGTTCCGTTCCGGTAATTTCGATATCAAAGATGCACCACGCATTGGAAGGCCAATTGTCGAAAATATCGATAAAATCATGGACATTGTCGAGTCCGACCGTCATGTAAGCACTGTTTCGATTGCCCAAGAGCTAAAGATTGCACAAGAAACCGTTTGGAACCATTTGAATAAGGCTGGACACAAAGAGAAGCTCGATGTATGGGTGCCACACGAGTTAACGCAAAAAAACTTCATGGACCGAATTTCCATCTGCGAATCGCTGCTGAATCGCAACAAAATCGTCCCATTTCTGAAGCGATTGGTCACTGGTGATGAAAAGTGGATCACTTACGACAACGTCAAGCGAAAACGGTCGTGGTCGAATCGCGGTGAGCCGGCGGAAACGGTGGCCAAGCCAAGATTGACGGTCATGAAGGTTTTTCTGTGTGTTTGGTGGGATTGACAAGGAATTATCTACTATGAGCTGCTCCCCTACGACAAAACTCTTAACTCCGAACTGTACTGTCAACAATTTGACCGTCTGAAAGAAGCAATCGCCCAGAAGTGGCCAGCTTTGGCCAATAGGAGAGGAATTGTGTTCCATCAGGACAACGCCAGGCCACACACATCGATAGTGACTCGTGAGAAGCTCCGGGAGCTTGGTTGGGAGGTTCTTATGCATCCACCTTATAGTCCGGACCTGGCACCAAGTGATTACCATCTGTTCCTGTCCATGGCGAACAATTTTGCTTGTGAAAATCGACTGTCTCAATTTTTTGCCAATAGGGACAAGGGCTTCTATGAGAGAGGCATAATGAAATTACCTTCAAAATGGCAACAAGTTATCGAACAAAACGGCGCATATTTGACCTAAATCGGATCATTATATGGTAATTAAAGCCTTCAATTTCATGCAAAAATAATGGTTTTCTTTTTACGACACCTGATATATTATACGTGTATAAATTATTATATATACAGAGTGATTCAGACCACTCGTACAGCCCTTTTATTTCGGAAATAGAACATTTTAGAGATAAATATTTCAGACAAAAGTTGTAGGGCTTCAAAGGATCTATTTACTGACGTTATGAATTTAACTTTGGTCTTAAAAGGATATCCCAATTTTTTATTATATCGTCTTTTTCTAGCAATTAATTTGAACAATTTTTGTCTGAAACATTTTTTAATTTTATTTAAGGAAAATTTAATAACTTTTTCAATATTTAACTCACGATATCTCGCTAACCATTTGTCAGAAGAAAAAGTGGTACTAGAATTTTTTGCTCTATTTAGTCTCAAGAATATATTATTACAATAGCGCTTGACTTTTGTTTGCTGATTTTTTGAAATTTCAAAATCTGCAAATTAACAAAATTCATGGCGCTATTGGAACGATATATTCTTGAGACTAAATAGAGGAAAAAAATCTAGTACCATTTTTTCTTCTGACAAATAATTAGCGAAATATCGTGAGTTAAGTATTGAAAAAGTTATTCAGTTTTCCTTAAATATGTCACAAAATATTAGTTAAGTAAAATGTTTCAGACAAAAGTTGTTTAAATTAATTGGTAGGAAAAGACGTTGTAATAAAAAATTCCATTTATAAGATATCCATTTATAAGATTTTTATGTTGATCTTGACTGGACTTTTCAAGGTTATCCCAAGGTTAAATTCATAGCATCAGTAAATAGATCCTTTGAAGCCTTACAACTTTTGTCTGAAATATTTTTCTCTAAAATGTTCTATTTTCGAAATAAAAGGGCTGTACGAGTGGTCTGAATCACCCTGTATATATAATATTATAAAACTTACCTTTTTAAATAAAAAGGTAAAAGAAGGCGGCAAGTACAAGCGCTACGTGTACATAAGTTTTTACAAATATATTTTTACAACACGATATCATTTTTACTTGTAAAAACTTATGTTATGTACATAATATATATCTTTAAAAAAGAAAATAATTTGAATTTGAGATTTCTAAAATCGATTTTACATGTCTTGTCATCTCCTTGTTACTTTGACCAATAGCGTCGTAGCATGCGATGTTTCTCGTCTCCACGTTTGCGTCGTTATGCGAGGAGCACGTGCGCAGTAAATAAGAAGACATGTGCTCGGTATCGAGATCGCATTAGGATTCCAAATGTTGGACGTTGCGGACACAGAGAAAAAGAGGAAGAGAGAGATACAGAGAGAGAGAGCGAGAAAGAGAGAAAGCAAACGATCGAACACTCTATCAATAGGTAAGTGTAATATCTTATTATAATGTACTTAACATAACTCTTCACAAGTTAAAATGATTACATGTAAAATTTATTATAATCTTTTTAAACAAAAAGGCTAAAAAGGCGCCAAGTACAAGCGCAACACGTATTGTGCTATTTTTAGAAATTTCAAATTCAAATTATTTTTTTTTAAGTATGTATGTGTACATAACATAAGTTTTTAAAAGTAAAACTTATACAAAAAAACTGATATATTAAAACAGTAGCGCCAGCTGAAAAATCGTATACTTAATATTTTTAGAAATTTCAAATTCAAATTATTTCCTTTTTTTAAGATATATATTATGTACATAACATAAGTTTTTACAAGTACAAATGATATCATGTTACAACAATTTTACACGCTTATTAGTAGTGTCCAATATTTAATTTATCATTATTTATTACAACACTGAGTTATATGATTGTTTTACTTGTTATTATAATGTACTTAACATAACTTTATACAAATAAAAATGATATCGTGTTATAAAATTTTAACACGTTTATTAATAGTGTTCAATATTTAAAAAAGATATCTTTTTAAAGGTTATTACAAATTCAAATTATTTTTTTTAAGTATATATGTGTACATAACATAAGTTTTTACAAGTAAAACTTATACAAAAGGAGTTATATATTAAAACAGTAACGCCAACTGAAAAATCATATACTTCATATTTTTAGAAATCTCAAATTTAAATTATTTCCTTTTTTTAAGATATATATTTATTATGTACATAACATAAGATTTTACAAGTAAAAATGAAATTTATTAGAACACTGAGTTATATGATTATTTTACTTGTTATTATAATGTACATAACAAAAGTTTTTACAAATAAAAATGATATCGTGTTATAAAAATTTAACACGTTAATTAATAGTGTCAAAAATTTAAAAAATATCTTTTTAAAGGTTATTATTATTCAAGAAAATTCAAGATGAACTGACTACAATAGATGTCAATAACATAAATTTTTACAAAATTTATCATTATTTATTAGAACACTGAGTTATATGATTATTTTACTTGTTATAAAAATTAATTATTATAACAATGCAATAAAAAATATTTAATACAAAAAATTTTGGGCGCGGCTGCACCAAAAACTATATCGAATTAAAACTTGTGTAATACATACATGACAGTATTTTTATTATAATAAAATGTACTTGTAAATTCTCTGTCTATGCATACGGTGTAATGTTTTATATCTAATTTGACTTTTATGTATATACAACTTCGATATAGTTTTTCGTGCAGCCGCGCCAAAATTTTTTGTATTAAATATTTTTTATTGCATTGTTATAATAATTAATTTTTATAATAACAAGTAAAATAATCATATAACTCAGTGTTCTAATAAATAATGTTAAATTTTGTAAAAATTTATGTTATTGACATCTATTGTAGTCAGTTTTTCTTGAATTTTCTTGAATAATAATAACCTTTAAAAACATATTTTTAAAATTTTTGACACTATTAATTAACGTGTTAAATTTTTATAACACGATATCATTTTTACTTGTAAAAACTTTTGTTATGTACATTTTAATAACAAGTAAATTAATCATATAACTCAGTGTTCTAATAAATTTCATTTTTACTTGTAAAAACTTATGTTATGTACATAATTAATATATATCTTAAAAAAGGAAATAATTAGAATTTGAGATTTTTAAAAATATTAAGTATGCGATTTCTCAGTTGGAGCTACTGTATTAATATAAATTTTACATATAATCATTTTTACTTATAAATAAAAATATGCTTGTAAAAACTTATGTTACGTACACGTAGCGCTTGTACTTGACGCCTTTTTTTATCTTTTTATTTAAAAAGGTAAGTTTTATATGAAACCAAACGGGAGATCAGGAACGGCAACTACATACAACTATATATTGCATTGTTCGAATAGGTTATAGAGGCTACGTTTCGATATTCACTACTAGTGCTGAAAATACATAGTTTGTGTCACATATACTATAGATTTTCAGTGTTGGCAGTGAATATCAGAACGCAGCAGTCTATATTCCATTTGGGATGCGTTCCATTTTATGATTACAAACATTCACGTATAAATACGATAAACAACATAGTTTAAAACTAATAGCTATCACATTCCGTGTAAGTAATTTGAACTTTGACTTTTATAATAAATATGATATAGCAGTATAATATAGCTTCTAAACAATAATTATATATAATATATACAGAAATATTATATAACATACAAGTTATAACAATATTAACGTGTTATATAACATAACACATTCCAGTTATGTGGCTGTTACTTTTTTATAACCAGTAGATAACTGACAATATAACAGTTTTATTTTAGTGTTATATTATATTAATGCAAGAAGATTATATTATCTCAACGTTAACATATAGTATAACATTATAGTATATTATATTATAGTATAGTATATAGTAAAACATTATAGTATAACAATATGGTATAACATTCGTTATATTACATGTTACTTCTGAGTCGTATTGCAGTTACATTTTGTGTTTGCTGGGTATATATCAGATGTAGTAGAAAGAAATCCATTATTTTTGCATGAAATTGAAGGCTTTAATTACCATAATTAGAATGATCCGATTTAGGTCAAATATGCGCCGTTTTGTTCGATAACTTGTTGCCATTTTGGAGGTAATTTCATTATGCCTCTCTCATAGAAGCCCTCGTCCCTATTGGCAAAAAATTGAGACAGTCGATTTTCACAAGCCTCTCTTGAAGCGACATTTTCACCAGCAAAATTGTTCGCCATGGACAGGAACAGATGGTAATCACTTGGTGCCAGGTCCGGACTATAAGGTGGATGCATAAGAACCTTCCAACCAAGCTCCCGGAGCTTCTGACGAGTCACTATCGATGTGTGTGGCATGGCGTTGTCCTGATGGAACACAATTCCTCTCCTATTGGCCAAAGCTGGCCGCTTCTGGGCGATTGCTTCCTTCAGACGGTCCAATTGTTGACAGTACAATTCCGAGTTAAGAGTTTTGCCGTATGGGAGTAGCTCATAGTAGATAATTCCCTGCCAATCCCACCAAACACACAGAAAAACCTTCCTGGCCGTCAATCCTGGCTTGGCCACCGTTTCCGCCGGCTCACCGCGATTCGACCACGACCGTTTTCGCTTGACGTTGTCGTAAGTGATCCACTTTTCATCACCAGTGACCAACCGCTTCAGAAATGGGTCGATTTTGTTGCGATTCAGCAGCGATTCGCAGATGGAAATTCGGTCCATGAGATCTTTTTTCGTTAACTCGTGTGGCACCCATACATCGAGCTCCTCTTTGTGTCCAGCCTTATTCAAATGGTTCCAAACGGTTTCTTGTGCAATCTTTAGCTCTTGGGCAATCCAAACAGTGCTTACATGACGGTCGGACTCGACAATGTCCATGATTTTATCGATATTTTCGACAATTGGCCTTCCAGTGCGTGGTGCATCTTTGACATCGAAATTACCGGAACGGAATCGACGAAACCAAAATTGCGCGTGATTGGCCGTTACAGTATCAGGACCATAAACACTATTCACATTTTCAGCCGCCTGGCTTGCGTTTTCGCCTTTATCGAAGAAAAACTGTAAAATATAGCGTATTTTCTCTTTGTTAGTGTCCATCTTTGACGTGCGCTCAAACAAAACTTAGTCAACTAATCACAAAACTGTGAGAAAAGTTTTTTTAGTACGAAATCTCATCCTTCTAACGCCATCTAGTGGAACCCGATCGGACTTATACAACGCGAGATACAGATAACTAAAGCCATCTATTGGAGAAATAATGGATTTCTTTTTACTACACCTGATATATGATATAATAATACTTTTTTTATGTTCGCAGGTCGAGTCATCGTGGGATTTCGTGGGATGCTTTTAAACAATCAGGTAAGTATAGGATAATAAATTAAAAGAAACTCGCACAGTGACAAGATAAAACGACGGTCTAACTCGATCTCGCGTTCAAGGCGATGGATCGATATTACTGTACCAGGCAGTACCAATTTGTACAATAAATGGCCCTGTGATGACGACGTAATCTTGAGGGATTTGCCGTACCGCCAGATCAAACGTTGACGTCCGTTCAAGATGTATTGCACGATTATACGATTAAACAAACTGCCTAATTTGCTTTGGGAAAAATCGTTCAGGCGAATACTGTGAGTCTTTGAGTGCATATCTTTGCCTACTTGAAGCCACATTCCGCCGTATCCAATGTCCATGTCAGTGAATCTATCGTCGTCTTTACAATCGTCAGTCTCATTGTCATTTGTTTCGTCGCGTTGCTTTTGCTGTGGCCGCGACTCGAGATAGGCGCACCATTTCGTAGAATCGGCCATTCGTTCGTGATGCACATCTAAAGCTTCAAATGACACTCGTCGCGCAAATAGCTCGCATGTCAGGAACAATATGAACGGTAACAGACGATCGTCGTCGCGCGGAAAAGCGACGCCGCGAGTAGACAAAAAGTCTGATAGCGCGCCGAATTGGACAAGATTATCAGAGTCACGATGCGATTGTTCAGGTCGACGCGAACCAGGCACTGGCGAATCTCATTGTCTTGCCTTGGAGGGTCGCTGGTATAACCAGTCGAGTGCAATGAATCGTGCTTCGCATCCACGTAACAATATCTTGGCGATATTCTTCAACGCGGTGCATTGAAGTGGTGTCATCATGGCACAGCGCACCGTTGTTACGACTCTCAAAGCGCGCATTCGTTACCTCGGCCAGCCATTTTCCACCCGGCCCGGATATGAACAGACCACTTTGTAGCACAGAGTCGTACGAGTAGTACGCTACATGTTTCGCGACACTGTTCAAATTTCGACAACGGTATCGCACGCACAATGACTCGAACATGTAGAGCCAACGTCTATCTCTGTTAACCCACGGAGTATCGGACGAGGGCGAAAAGAACGACATTGCTGCGCGATTGTGTGTGTGTGTGTGTGTGTGTGTGTATGTGTGTGGGTCAACTGACTGACCAACGACCGACTGATTCGGTATTCTGTCGCTCGAGGGTTTCTCACTTTTATAACCATAGGGGGACTAGAAGAAGCGTAGGAGAGACGCAAGCATGCGAAGGTTAGGTTGGAGTTTTAGGACGGAGGACTCCTTAAATTTTGTCGCGCGTCATTTGAGATGCCCACAGGTACATGCGAGTTTTCAACGAATAATAAAATCTGTCGGCTGTACACATGCGACAGACAATACCACGATCATGAACTCACTCCACCGGGAAGGAGCTGGTAAATCCATAGACAGAGTATACCTAGACTACCTGTCCGAGGAGTGGGAGTATAGCTCAGTAGAAAAGGATATATTTTGTTTTTACTGTGCGCTCTCTCTCTCTCTCACATTCTCGATGGAAGGGAAATAGGGGAGGCAGTTGCTAATCTGCACAACAGCCACTGTTTTTTTTATTTTTTTCCGATATTAATCCGATTCATTGATTCCGATAGTGATCAACCTAGATCACTATGCCTTCAGCTCATCCCGAGATATGTACAGGTACACATATAGCCGCTGTACTAACGTACAGGTTAGGAACTGCCCCTCCGCTATTCCCCTTCCATCGAGAGTGTGCGAGAGAGAACGCACAGTAAAAACAGAGTGCATTCTTTCCTACTTCTAGCTATAACACCACACTTGAAATTTGGGAGAACACGCAGTCTAGGTATATTAGGTCTATGGGTAAAATTGTGTTTTTCCAAGGTTTGTCTGAAATGACGAACGAAACGAACACACACACACACACACACATGAACGGCGATGGCGGCGGCGGTAGTCATCGAGTATACGTGTGAATGCTCTTTGGTCACGGCGACAAAATGAAAACGGCACATCTTTTGCGCGTTGCGACCCTCTTCCCAATACAGACATACAGAACAGAAGGTGCCGTACTACGTAAACGCAACAACGCGTCCATATTTATAGACAAGGTGGACCATTTTAATCAATACACACGAATATCTCGAAAAGGAAAAGTTTTATCAAAAAAATGTCTCTGACCAAAGTTGTTTAGTTCGAAGGAGGGCATAAGATTACGGTTTGACCTTGAGTGAACGTGCCATAGTCACGTCAAGGTCAGCTTATTTTTTTTTAACAAAAACCCCAATTTTTATTATATTATCTTATTTTGTCACGTAATCTGAATAATTTTCGTTTGAAACATTTTTTTATTTGCCTAAT
Organism: Harpegnathos saltator; assembly: GCF_003227715.2. Lineage (NCBI taxonomy): Eukaryota > Metazoa > Arthropoda > Insecta > Hymenoptera > Formicidae > Harpegnathos > Harpegnathos saltator. Next base: position 22,070 of record NW_020229905.1, read on the forward strand.
ATTTTTTTAGATGTTTAAGGAAAACTCTTTCAACATTTAACTTACGATATATCGCTAACTATTTGTCGGAAGAAAAAGTGGTATAAGACTTTTTTATTTCATCTGGTCTCTAAAATATATTGCTACAATAGTGCCCTAATTTTTTATTAACTTATTGACTTTTGGAAATTTCTAAATCATCAAATTAACAAAAAATTAGGACACAATTGAACAATATATTCTAGAGACTAAATAGAATAAAAAAGTCTAATACCACTTTTTTCCGATAAATAGCTTGCGATATATCGTAAGTTAAATGTTGAAAGAGTTTTCCTTAAATATTAAAAAAAATGTGAGGCAAATAAAAAATGTTTCGAAAAAAAGTTGTTCAAGTTGAGGAGTAAAATAAGACAACATAATAAAAAATTAGTATTTCCATGTAAGAAAATAATTATTAATGAGTATCTCGAAAGTGGCGTCATCTGTAAACAAAACACTATCACTGTCTTATGTCTCATATGAAATTATATAACTTTTGTCTGAAACATTTTTCCCTAAAATGTTGCATTTACAAAAAATGTGTGGAAGGGAGACTCGAATAATAGCGTAGAGCGGCCATTTATACGGGACCGTAGGGTAGCCATTTATATGGGAGCGTAGGGCGGCCATTTCTACGGGAGCGTGAAGATGAAGAAGTTATCAAGTTTTTCTTAAATATCTCAGAAAATGTTAGGCAAATAGAAAAATGTTTCAGACGAAAGTTGTTAAAATTAGTTCGTAGAAAAAGATGATGCAATAAAAAATTAGGATTTCCACTTAAGAAAAGCAATGACCAGTGAATATTTAAAAAATGGCGCCATCTGTAAACATAACATTACTGCTGTTTTATGTCCTCTTTGAAATTATACAACTTTTATTCGGAACATTTTTTTATTTGCCTGGTATTTTTTTGGATATTTAAGAAAAACTTTTTCAACATTTAACTTACGATATGTCGCTATCTATTTGTCAAAAGAAAAAATGATATTAAACTTCTTCACTCTATTTAGTCTCTATAATATATTGCTACAATACTGCCCTAATTTTTTATTAACTTATTGACCTTTGGAAATTTCTAAATCATCAAATTAACAAAAAATTAGGGCACTATTGTAGCAATATATTCTAGAGACGAAATAGAATAAAAAAGTCTAATATCACTTTTTCTTTCAATAAATAGTTAGCAAGATATTATAAGTTAAATGTTGAAAACATTTTCCATAAATATCTAAGAATATTTTAGTCAAATAAGAAAATGTTTCAGGCAAAAGTTATTAAAATTAATGGGTAGAAAAAGGTGATATAATAAAAAAATGAGGATTTCTGTTAAAAAAAAGTTGACCTTGATCTGACCTTGACAACGCTACTCAAGGTCAAATTGATAAGATCAGTAAATGCATCGTTTTGAGCCTTATCACTTTTGTCTGGAACACTTTTCCGTAAAATTTATATCTTTCGAGATTTTTTAGGGTTTCCATACTTTCCACTCACTCTGTATCATTGTTGTCGTATATGAGATTCGAGCGAACTACGTGCGCTTGGAACGTCGATTCTGATTCCGCACATCTCTTTTCGCACAAGTGCCTCGCTCAAGAGCAATTTTGCGAATGTTTTTTTCTTTATTAAACTGTCGCGTGATATATTAGGAGCGCAAAAAAGTTCTGAGCCCTAGATTTCATACCACTGAAACCACAATTTAAATTGCATTAATTTTCCCGCCCTCTTGCGGTTTTAAAGCAGTGACATTTGGTCTTTCGAAACATCGTGGAATTTGGCGTTTGATGCACATAACCTTAAAATCAGCAGTGTTCACGATGGCAATAACAAAAGAGCATATTCGATTTTCCATCCACTTCGCGTTTCATCTGAAGAAAAATGCTGCTGAAGCCACTGATCTGTGTTGCATATGGAGAGAACGCTATAAGTTATGCTACGTGTAAAAGGTGGTATCAAAAATTTCGCCAAGGAGATTTCAGTCTTGAAGATGAACCGCGTGCTGGACGCCTTCAAAAGATTGAAACGGACGAACTGCAAGCATTGTTGGATATAAACTCTGCACAAACTGAAAAGGAGCTTGCAGAGCAACTTGGCGTCACGCGACAAGCCATTCCACACGTTTACACGTGCAATGGGAAAAGTTCAAAAGGAAGGCAGATGGGTTCCGCATGCACTGTCCGAAGACAACAAAAATCGACGGCGTGACACGGCACTCACTTTGCTTTCAAGGTTCCAGAAAAAGGATTTTCTGCACCAAATCAATACAGGTGATGAAAAGTGGATACTTTATGATAATCCGAAGCGTAAAAAATCATGGGTTGACCCTGGTCAACCTTCGACATCGACGCCAAAGACCAATATTCACGCCAAGAAGGTTTTGCTTTGCATATGGTGGAAATGGAAAGGTGTATTGTATTACGAGTTGTTACCGAGCCGGGTGAAACAGTAACGGCAGATCGCTATCAGCAACAATTGAACAATTTGAGCGATGCGTTTGAAGAAAAGAGGCCATTTACTGGCAAAGGACGTCGTAAAGTAATACCGCTTCATGACAATGCCCGACCACATGTTGCGAAAGTGACTCAAGACCATATCTTTGCGTTAGGCTGGGAACTTCTCCCGCACGCGGCGTATAGCCCAGACATGGCGCCTTCCGATTATTACCTATTCCGGTCTCTGCAGCATTTCTTGGCTGATACACATTTTGTGACATTTGAAGAGATACGAAAATGCATTGATGACTTTATCGCCTCGAAACCAGTGAGCTACCATCAGGGAATTCGCAAGCTGCCCGAAAGATGGCAAAAGGTCATCGATGCAAACGGGGAATACTTCGTTGATTAATATAGTTTTGTTTGTTTTTAAATAAATTTTGAATTTTGCAAAAAAAGGGTCAGAACTTTTTTGCGCCCCTAATAGATGCCATATGTAATTTAGAAATTGCATCTCACGATCGAGTCGTTTGATAGCAATCTAATCGTCGTCGTCGTCGTCGTCGTTTCTGAATCGAAACTCCAGTTCGTTGCCCAAAAGAGGCGTTACATCAAATTACTCGGCGTAGAATGAGTAGTCTGCGGAATTTTGTATAATGATACATGTGGCTCAGACGACACTGCGGCAGCGGCAGCGGAATCCGATGACGCATAGGGAAGGGGGGGGGAGTGAAGTTTGGTTCGCGTTTTCGCGTTGCAAATGTGTAACCACTATAGTCACACGTAGAAATGATCGATGAATCATACAAATGATCAGCAGCAGCAGTAGTAACAATAACAAAACATGGCATGATCTATCCTCTTAGTCCACGTTAATACGACCTTGTGCGTAATTCGCTCAAACGAACAAACAGAAATACGGAAGCGTCAACGCATTGCCGTGGTTTGTTATTTTGAAACTCTCGAAAGCGATAGTATCGCAGGTTGCTATTGGCTGGTGCGCAAACGGCGACAAATTGTTTGAATCGTTCAGCGAGCGCGCGCAAAAACGAGTCGCTCAAGCACGTTTCGCTGGTAAGTCTCAGCAAGAGAGAACCATCGCGTTTCAGCGCACGATCCGAAAAGCCTATCGTTGAAGCGTCCAGTAATTCACGATCGCTCGCGACAAATGCAAGATCCACTTTTAGCAGACGTAAGTCTTCGACATCGTGGGACTTTCGTGGCGTGAAGCTCAACATCTTGTCTCTAGCCATTCGTATCATCAGCAGATCGTCGACGCCGCATTTTGCACCACACAACTGTTCGGTGTCGATACTACTCTCGAAATCGTTAATAGAAAATGCAACGCAGTATCCATGCGAACTCCATCGTTTCGTAGTGGAAATTCTATCGATGAAACCTAGCACGGCGTATAAGCTGTATTCGTCATCGGCCAATGCGACATACTTCAGGCTACAATCCTTTCTCCATAACGGCGGAAAGTCAAGTGTAGCGGTGGCCAATGCGACGTCGTCCAACGCTTGTATCTCCTTCGATACGCGTTCGACACTGCTATACGATGCCGCGGCAGCAACGGCTACTGCAATGGTCGCAGAAGGGTGCAGGTACCGTCGTCGTGTTACACGTTTGGCCAGAGCACCAATCATGTTGTTCCATCAATTTGTGCTGGGCGATAATGATGTTGCAGTAGTAGTAGCAGTTGTAGTAGTAGTAGTAGTGGTAGTAGTAGTAGTAGTAGGAATCGAATGCAACGTGCCACCGAATGAATCGCTTGCACTCGTCACCGCTGCCGCCGCCCCCGCCGTTTGGCTCAACATTCTATGACGATCGGTGAGCACATCGACGACCATGCGCTCACATCATAAACGCTCGCACAAGATGAGTTTTGTGTCGTTCGTAGAGCTATACGAGTTCTCCCCGGACTGTTTCGCATGCACTTTGCCCGCGGCGGAGAGATGACAGTCACGTTGCCTCAGAACGCGGCAAATTAGAGAACCTATAGCCACTTTTTCAGCAGCGGAGATAGTGACGTAGTCAGTAGGAATAGTGGGAATACTGAACCCCAACATGAGAACTACTGCTGGCAAATGTGATAGTCTCAATATATAGTCTCAAATAGTCTTTATCGAAGAGTACAGCACAGCAGCGATACACAGTCGATTCGATTGAAGAAAGAGAAAAAAGACTCGGCTGCAGCATGTCAAAAAGGCGTAGAGTTGAGAACAATATAGACGACGATAGTGGTGGCAGCAATTTGTCATCGCGATACTTTGCATCCAGGAAACAACGATTGAACGAAACAGCAGCAGCAGCAGCCAAAAACGGAGCTGATTGCGACGATGGCGGCGGTGGCGGCGGCGGCGGAGGCGACGAACGACCCCTTCGAACGTTTCAAGAATACGCGCAATATCGCAGACAGATTCGAGATGAATCACGACGACCGATCAAATTCTGCGAAATTGCTGAATGGACTACGCGTGAAATGCATCAACGCACCAGCAGCAGTACCAGTAGCAAGAAAAGTGCCGAGGAGGCGATCGAAGATTACAGCGGCGTAGGAAAACGCAGACAATTGCATGAATTTCTCTTCGACTATGAAGAAAGGGCGAAACTGCACACCATAGAGAGAGACTCAACCTGGACCACCTGGTCCGCTGTAACACGTCGTTACGTGAGTGCGTATCGCACCGTATCGTATCGAGCGTATCTGTTTGCTCGTTTGCGCACCAGTCAGAATGACCGCTATCGGACAGCCATGCAACGCCTATTGCAAAGATTGAAGCAATGCAACAGACCACTGATGGAGCGTACTCAACACATGATGACTCTCTATTGCGATCGTCTGATGATATATCGTCGCTATCACATCGCTTTCTTCGACTATCTTATTGAACGAAAAGTACGTATGTACGAGAATTCCGCGATAAATGCGAAAGTGAGATCCAGTGTGCCGGTTCCGGCTCTAGTGTTGACGCATTTGATCAATTACTGCCCGTCGATAACATTGGCCCAGTTCTACTACTATGTGTTTCGTAACGACTATTGCTTCGGCGAAGTGTGCGAATTCTTTCTCTCCATGTGTTTCGTCGACGAATTGTTCGCTCTGCGCACACAATACATTCTGCACCGATTCAAACCTCAGAGACCGGTCGAGCGATATCTATTTTGGACAAATTATGCGTGACTGATATGTTTTTGTTTCTCCTGTTGGCACGCAGAAGAGTCGCAGCGCGACCCGGCGAATTGGGGACGACGAAAAACATCGAATCTTTGTGAATGGCGCATGCTCGTCATGCGACCGTGCATTTTCGGCATTGTGGACAAACCAAACGTAGTGTCAATACTGTGCGAATTTTGTATGTGCGACTTGATAAATCGACCGGAATTGCTAGAAAATAGCGGAACGGCCGACAGTCACGTGGCAGAAAAGCAGCGACTGCTAGTAGCAGCAGCGATGGTTGTTTCTCATAGTTGTCGTCGTAACCAACCTTCGCGCTTGCAATCGGTCAATAACAACGAAGATAAATATACCAATGACAACGACAACGACAGCGATTTCGCTGGCAACATTGATGGTGGTGGTAGCTCACGACCGCTCGTATTCACGTCGTCGCACTTGCTCAACTACATAAAGCAACAAAGCAACGTTATGGTTCTCTTGAACACCATGTACTGGCGTTACGATGGCTCAAGATACATTGACGCGGCGAACG
>NW_020229905.1:28240-47889 GCF_003227715.2 Harpegnathos saltator
GCGATATCGGAAACAGCATTGGTCTTGCGACTGTTGCCATTGTCGTCTGTCGTCGTCGTCGTCATCGTCGTCATCGTTCGTCGTCGTCATTTGGCTTCTGTTCGATATGTTGGACGTCGCTGCATTCAGATTCTCGGAGTTCAGAATCGCCGTCATCTTCACTTGTGATGGTAGTGTACATTTCGGCTCCGTCGCTATTCTCTGTACGATGGGCGAGTTGTTTAGAAACGAACATACCTCTTGAGAAAGACGTCGTAGTCGCACAGTGACAAGATAAAACGACGGTCTAACTCGATCTCGCGTTCAAGGCGATGGATCGATATTACTGTACCAGGCGGTACCAATTTGTACAATAAATGGCCCTGTGATGACGACGTAATCTTGAGGATTTGCCGTCCCGCCAGATCAAACGTTGACGTCCGTCAAGATGTATTGCACGATATACGATTAAACAAACTGCCTAATTTGCTTTGGAAAAATCGTTCAGGCGAATACTGTGAGTCTTTGAGTGCATATCTTTGCCTACTTGAAGCCACATTCCGCAGTATCCAATGTCCATGTCAGTGAATCTATCGTCGTCGTTACAATCGTCAGTTTCATTGTCATTTGTTTCGTCGCGTTGCTTTTGCTGTCGCCGCGACTCGAGATAGGCGCACCATTTCGTAGAATCGGCCATTCGTTCGTGATGCACATCTAAAGCTTCAAATGACACTCGTCGCGCAAATAGCTCGCATGTCAGGAACAATATGAACGGTAGCAGACGATCGTCGTCGCGCGGAAAAGCGACGCCGCGAGTAGACAAGAAGTCTGATAGCGCGCCGAAATGGACAAGATTATTAGAGTCACGATGCGATTGTTCAGGTCGACGCGAACCAGACACTGGCGAATCTCATTGTCTTGCCTTGGAGGGTCGCTAGTGTAAAACCAGTCGAGTGCAATGAATCGTGCTTCGCATCCACGTAACAATATCTTGGCGATATTTTTCAACGCGGTGCATTGAAGTGGTGTCATCATGGCACAGCGCACCGTTGTTACGACTCTCAAAGCGCGCATTCGTTACCTCGGCCAGCCATTTTCCACCCGGCCCGGATATGAACAGACCACTTTGTAGCACAGAGTCGTACAAGTAGTACGCTACATGTTTCGCGACACTGTTCAAATTTCGACAACGGTATCGCGCGCACAATGACTCGAACATGTAGAGCCAACGTCTATCTCTGTTAACCCACGGAGTATCGGACGAGGGCGAAAAGAACGACATTGCTGCGCGATTGTGTGTGTGTGTGTGTGTGTGTGTGTGTGTCAACTGACTGACCAACGACCGACTGATTCGGTATTCTGTCGCTCGAGGGTTTCTCACTTTTATAACCTTAAGGGGACTAGAAGAAGCGTAGGAGAGACGCAAGCATGCGAAGGTTAGGTTGGAGTTTTAGGACGGAGGACTCCTTAAATTTTGTCGCGCGTCATTTGAGATGCCCACAGGTACATGCGAGTTTTCAACGAATAATAAAATCTGTCGGCTGTACACATGCGACAGACAATACCACGATCATGAACTCACTCCACCGGGGAGGAGCAGGTAAATCCATAGACAGAGTATACCTAGACTACCTGTCCGAGGAGTGGGAGTATAGCTCAGTAGAAAAGGATATACTTTGTTTTTACTGTGCGCTCTCTCTCTCTCTCTCTCTCTCACATTCTCGATGGAAGGGAAATAGGGGAGGCAGTTGCTAATCTGCACAACAGCCACTGTTTTTTTATTTTTTTTCGATATTAATCCGATTCATTGATTCCGATAGTGATCAACCTAGATCACTATGCCTTCAGCTCATCCCGAGATATGTACAGGTACAGATATAGCCGCTGTACTATCGTACAGGTTAGGAACTGCCCCTCCGCTATTCCCCTTCCATCGAGAGTGTGCGAGAGAGAACGCACAGTAAAAACAGAGTGCATTCTTTCCTACTTCTAGCTATAACACCACACTTGAAATTTGGGAGAACGCGCAGTCTAGGTATATTAGGTCTATGGGTAAAATTGTGTTTTTCCAGGGTTTGTCTGAAATGACGAACGAAACGAACACACACACACACACATACATGAACGGCGATGGCGGCGGCGGTAGTCATCGAGTATACGTGTGAATGCTCTTTGGTCACGGCGACAAAATGAAAACGGCACATCTTTTGCGCGTCGCGACCCTCTTCCCAATACAGACATACAGAACAGAAGGTGCCGTACTACGTAAACGCAACAACGCGTCCATATTTATAGACAAGGTGGACCATTTTAATCAATACACACGAATATCTCGAAAAGGAAAAGTTTTATCAAAAAAATGTCTCTGACCAAAGTTGTTTAGTTCGAAGGAGGGCATAAGATTACGGTTTGACCTTGAGTGAACGTGCCATAGTCACGTCAAGGTCAGCTTATTTTTTTTAACAAAAACCCCAATTTTTTATTATATTATCTTATTTTATCACGTAATCTGAATAATTTTCGTTTGAAACATTTTTTTATTTGCCTAATATTTTTTTAGATGTTTAAGGAAAACTCTTTCAACATTTAACTTACGATATATCGCTAACTATTTGTCGGAAGAAAAAGTGGTATAAGACTTTTTTATTTCATTTGGTCTCTAAAATATATTGCTACAATAGTGCCCTAATTTTTTTATTAACTTATTGACTTTTGGAAATTTCTAAATCATCAAATTAACAAAAAATTAGGACACAATTGAACAATATATTCTAGAGACTAAATAGAATAAAAAAGTCTAATACCACTTTTTTTCCGATAAATAGTTTGCGATATATCGTAAGTTAAATGTTGAAAGAGTTTTCCTTAAATATTAAAAAAAATGTGAGGCAAATAAAAAAATGTTTCGAAAAAAAGTTGTTCAAGTTGAGGAGTAAAATAAGACAACATAATAAAAAATTAGTATTTCCATGTAAGAAAATAATTATTAGTGAGTATCTCGAAAGTGGCGTCATCTGTAAACAAAACACTATCACTGTCTTATGTCTCATATGAAATTATATAACTTTTGTCTGAAACGTTTTTCCCTAAAATGTTGCATTTACAAAAAATGTGTGGAAGGGAGACTCGAATAATAGCGTAGAGCGGCCATTTATACGGGACCGTAGGGTAGCCATTTATATGGGAGCGTAGGGCGGCCATTTCTACGGGAGCGTGAAGATGAAGAAGTTATCAAGTTTTTCTTAAATATCTCAGACAATATTAGGCAAATAGAAAAATGTTTCAGACGAAAGTTGTTAAAATTAGTTCGTAGAAAAAGATGATGCAATAAAAAATTAGGATTTCCACTTAAGAAAAGCAATGATCAGTGAATATTTAAAAAGTGGCGCCATCTGTAAACATAACATTACTGCTGTTTTATGTCCTCTTTGAAATTATACAACTTTTATTCGGAACATTTTTTTATTTGCCTGGTATTTTTTTGGATATTTAAGAAAAACTCTTTCAACATTTAACTTACGATATGTCGCTATCTATTTGTCAAAAGAAAAAATGGTATTAAACTTCTTCACTCTATTTAATCTCTATAATATATTGCTACAATACTGCCCTAATTTTTTATTAACTTATTGACCTTTGGAAATTTCTTAATCATCAAATTAACAAAAAATTAGGGCACTATTGTAGCAATATATTCTAGAGACGAAATAGAATAAAAAAGTCTAATGTCACTTTTTCTTTCAATAAATAGTTAGCAAGATATTATAAGTTAAATGTTGAAAACATTTTCCATAAATATCTAAGAATATTTTAGTCAAATAAGAAAATGTTTCAGGCAAAAGTTATTAAAATTAATGGGTAGAAAAAGATGATATAATAAAAAAATGAGGATTTCTGTTAAAAAAAAGTTGACCTTGATCTGACCTTGGCAACGCTACTCAAGGTCAAATTGATAAGATCAGTAAATGCATCGTTTTGAGCCTTATCACTTTTGTCTGGAACACTTTTCCGTAAAATTTATATCTTTTGAGATTTTTTAGGGTTTCCATACTTTCCACTCACTCTGTATCATTGTTGTCGTATATGAGATTCGAGCGAACTACGTGCGCTTGGAACGTCGATTCTGATTCCGCACATCTCTTTTCGCACAAGTGCCTCGCTCAAGAGCAATTTTGCGAATGTTTTTTTCTTTATTAAACTGTCGCGTGATATATTAGGAGCGCAAAAAAGTTCTGAGCCCTAGATTTCATACCACTGAAACCACAATTTAAATTGCATTAATTTTCCCGCCCTCTTGCGGTTTTAAAGCAGTGACATTTGGTCTTTCGAAACATCGTGGAATTTGGCGTTTGATGCACATAACCTTAAAATCAGCAGTGTTCACGATGGCAATAACAAAAGAGCATATTCGATTTTCCATCCACTTCGCGTTTCATCTGAAGAAAAATGCTGCTGAAGCCACTGATCTGTGTTGCATATGGAGAGAACGCTGTAAGTTATGCTACGTGTAAAAGGTGGTATCAAAAATTTCGCCAAGGAGATTTCAGTCTTGAAGATGAACCGCGTGCTGGACGCCTTCAAAAGATTGAAACGGACGAACTGCAAGCATTGTTGGATATAAACTCTGCACAAACTGAAAAGGAGCTTACAGAGCAACTTGGCGTTACGCGACAAGCCATTCCACACGTTTACACGTGCAATGGGAAAAGTTCAAAAGGAAGGCAGGAAGGCGGGTTCCGCATGCACTGTCCGAAGACAACAAAAATCGACGGCGTGACACGGCACTCACTTTGCTTTCAAGGTTCCAGAAAAAGGATTTTCTGCACCAAATCAATACAGATGATGAAAAGTGGATACTTTATGATAATCCGAAGCGTAAAAAATCATGGGTTGACCCTGGTCAACCTTCGACATCGACGCCAAAGACCAATATCCACGCCAAGAAGGTTTTGCTTTGCATATGGTAGGAATGGGAAGGTGTATTGTATTACGAGTTGTTACAGCCGGGTGAAACAGTAACGGCAGATCGCTATCAGCAACAATTGAGCAATTTGAGCGATGCGTTTGAAGAAAAGAGGCCATTTACTGGTAAAGGACGTCGTAAAGTGATACTGCTTCATGACAATGCCCGCCGACCACATGTTGCGAAAGTGACTCAGGACCATATCTTTGCGTTAGGCTGGGAACTTTTCCCGCACGCGGCGTATAGCCCAGACACGGCGCCTTCCGATTACTACCTATTCCGGTCTCTGCAGCATTTCTTGGCTGATACACATTTTGTGACACTTGAAGAGATACGAAAATGCATTGATGACTTTATCGCTTCGAAGCCGGTGAGCTTCTACCATCAGGGAATTCGCAAGCTGCCCGAAAGATGGCAAAAAGTCATCGATGCAAACGGGGAATATTTCGTTGATTAATATAGTTTTGTTTGTTTTTAAATAAATTTTGAATTTTGCAAAAAAGGCTCAGAACTTTTTTGCGCCCCTAATAGATGCCATATGTAATTTAGAAATTGCGTCTCACGATCGAGTCGTTTGATAGCAATCTAATTGTCGTCGTCGTCGTCGTCGTTTCTGAATCGAAACTCCAGTTCGTTGCCCAAAAGAGGCGTTACATCAAATTACTCGGCGTAGAATGAGAAGTCTGCGGAATTTTGTATAATGATACATGTGGCTCAGACGACACTGCGGCAGCGGCAGCGGAACCCGATGACGCATAGGGAAGGGGGGGAGGGGGGAGTGAAGTTTGGTTCGCGTTTTCGCGTTGCAAATGTGTAACCACTATAGTCACGCGTAGAAATAATCGATGAATCATACAAATGATCAGCAGCAGCAGTAGTAACAATAACAAAACATGGCATGATCTATCCTCTTAGTCCACGTTAATACGACCTTGTGCGTAATTCGCTCAAACGAACAAACAGAAATACGGAAGCGTCAACGCATTGCCGTGGTTTGTTATTTTGAAACTCTCGAAAGCGATAGTATCGCAGGTTGCTATTGGCTGGTGCGCAAACGGCGACAAATTGTTTGAATCGTTCAGCGAGCGCGCGCAAAAACGAGTCGCTCAAGCACGTTTCGCTGGTAAGTCTCAGCAAGAGAGAACCATCGCGTTTCAGCGCACGATCCGAAAAGCCTATCGTTGAAGCGTCCAGTAATTCACGATCGCTCGCGACAAATGCAAGATCCACTTTTAGCAGACGTAAGTCTTCGACATCGTGGGACTTTCGTGGCGTGAAGCTCAACATCTTGTCTCTAGCCATTCGTATCATCAGCAGATCGTCGACGCCGCATTTTGCACCACACAACTGTTCGGTGTCGATACTACTCTCGAAATCGTTAATAGAAAATGCAACGCAGTATCCATGCGAACTCCATCGTTTCGTAGTGGAAATTCTATCGATGAAACCTAGCACGGCGTATAAGCTGTATTCGTCATCGGCCAATGCGACATACTTCAGGCTACAATCCTTTCTCCATAACGGCGGAAAGTCAAGTGTAGCGGTGGCCAATGCGACGTCGTCCAGGAAACAACGATTGAACGAAACAGCAGCAGCAGCAGCCAAAAACGGAGCTGATTGCGACGATGGCGGCGGTGGCGGCGGCGGCGGAGGCGACGAACGACCCCTTCGAACGTTTCAAGCATACGCGCAATATCGCAGACAGATTCGAGATGAATCACGACGACCGATCAAATTCTGCGAAATTGCTGAATGGACTACGCGTGAAATGCATCAACGCACCAGCAGCAGTACCAGTAGCAAGAAAAGTGCCGAGGAGGCGATCGAAGATTACAGCGGCGTAGGAAAACGCAGACAATTGCATGAATTTCTCTTCGACTATGAAGAAAGGGCGAAACTGCACACCATAGAGAGAGACTCAACCTGGACCACCTGGTCCGCTGTAACACGTCGTTACGTGAGTGCGTATCGCACCGCTTCGTATCGAGCGTATCTGTTTGCTCGTTTGCGCACCAGTCAGAATGACCGCTATCGGACAGCCATGCAACGCCTATTGCAAAGATTGAAGCAATGCAACAGACCACTGATGGAGCGTACTCAACACATGATGACTCTCTATTGCGATCGTCTGATGATATATCGTCGCTATCACATCGCTTTCTTCGACTATCTTATTGAACGAAACGTACGTATGTACGAGAATTCCGCGATAAATGCGAAAGTGAGATCCAGTGTGACGGTTCCGGCTCTAGTGTTGACGCATTTGATCAATTACTGCCCGTCGATAACATTGGCCCAGTTCTACTACTATGTGTTTCGTAACGACTATTGCTTCGGCGAAGTGTGCGAATTCTTTCTCTCCATGTGTTTCGTCGACGAATTTTTCGCTCTGCGCACACGGTACATTCTGCACCGATTCAAAACCTCAGAGACGGTCGAGCGATATCTATTTTGGACAAATTATGCGTGACTGATATGTTTTTGTTTCTCCTGTTGGCACGCAGAAGAGCCACAGCGCGACCCGGCGAATTGGTGGACGACGATAAACATCGAATCTTTGTGAATGGCGCATGCTCGTCATGCGACCGTTGCATTTTCGGCATTGGTATGGGACAAACCAAACCAGTAGTGTCAATACTGTGCGAATTTTGTATGTGCGACTTGATAAATCGACCGGAATTGCTAGAAAATAGCGGGAACGGCCGACAGTCACGTGGCAGAAAACCAGCGACTGTTAGTAGCAGCAGCGATGGTTGTTCTCATAGTTGTCGTCGTAACCAACCTTCGCGCTTGCAATCGGTCAATAACAACGAAGATAAATATACCAATGACAACGACAACGACAGCGATTTCGCTAGCAACATTGATGGTGGTGGTAGCTCACGACCGCTCGTATTCACGTCGTCGCACTTGCTCAACTACATAAAGCAACAAAGCAACGTTATGGTTCTCTTGAACACCATGTACTGGCGTTACGATGGCTCAAGATACATTGACGCGGCGAACGACGAACTCGTACTCGTGCGCAATGAATTACAGTTTGAGAAAACCATAACATCGCAAATTTTGTATGAAGTGCGCGAAACATTGAAACGACGCATGGACGACGAACACACCTACAAGTGGTCCATGCAACAACAACAACAACAACAACAACAACAAAGGCGGCATTCGTTTGCCCAGTTTTCGTATGTCGACAAAATGTCGCAAACCGATTTTCGTCATAGTATGAACATTATCGTAGAAAAAATGATGACTGTGTGCAGAGGTGACGCTGTAAATTCTGGCGGCGCGAGTGAAAACAATCGCGAAGAGGATAATGACCGCGGCGGAGGCGGCGGCGGCGACGGCGGCGATGCTGGCAATGGTAGCAGCACCATTACTCAAGGTTTAACGCTGGACAAATTTGTTCGTTACGTGGACAAAAATAGCTCGGGTCGATTGATACTGAATCTCTATTTGAATCGTTTTGAGCTAACAACACCAGCCATAGCACCCTTGCTCCACATCGATTACGACGATTCGAATCCACCAAATCGATATATTGGGTGAGTGCAAAAGTTCGTGCGGAGTTTGTGAGTAAAAGTCACACAGTGATTAGGCAAACAAAAATCTTTATTCAATCAATGATATATTCTCCATCGTTTTCTATAATCTTTTCCCAACGTTCTGGCAGCATACGGATGCCTCGATCATAAAAACTGCGCGGTTTAGATTCGAAGAACGAAGAGACGCCGTTTTTTAAGGCCTCCAAAGAGTCAAAGTTTTTTCCATTTAAATAATTTTGCAATGACTGGAACAAGTGATAGTCAGATGGTGCGATATCAGGAGAATACGGTGGATGCGTTAAGACATCCCATTTCAGGCTCTTCAGTTTGCGCAGCGTCTTTTTCGAAACGTGTGGTCTGGCGTTGTCGTGATGAAAGACGACTCCCTTGCGATTTGACAAAATCGGACGTTTCTCTTTTATTTCTCGATTCAGATTGGTTAATTGGCGACAGTACTTGTTCGAATCAATCGTTTCGCCAGCGGGGAGAAGCTCGAAATAGATTATGCCCTTGCAATCCCACCAAACAGAGAGCATCACCTTCATCGGGTGCAAACTGGCCTTTGGCATTGCGTCACCATGCTCACCTGATTGTTTCCATGTCCGTTTGCGCTGAACATTGTTGTAGAGGACCCATTTCTCATCGCCCGTCACTAGTCGATCCAAAAACGACTCGTTATTGAGCCGCCCGAGTAAAGAAACGGCTGCAGAAATTCGCTTGATTTTGTTCTTCTCGGTCAGCAAATGGGGCACCCATATATCGAGCTTCAAATCGAATCCCATCTTTTTTAGAATTCGGCCAAACGCCGAAAAGCGGTTGATCGGTCAACGTTTAGTGCTGTAGCAACTTCTGTTGAAATTCGCGGATTATTGAGCACTAAAGTACGCAAAACATCGTCATCAATGTCAGAAGGTCGATCAGAGCGTGGCTCGTCTTCAAGGTTAAATTCTCCGCGCCGAAATTTAGCAACCATTTTTCCACAGTTCGTTTAGCTGGTGCTTCATCCTGATAAACATCCTGAATGTTTTTTACGGCTGCGGCAACGTTTATTCCCTTCCGAAACTCGTAAAGCATAACATGCCGTAAATGCACCTTATCGATACTCATTTTTAAAGTGATATTTCTCGAAGCAGTTTGTATGAAAACAAATGATTTTTTTTTTAATAACAGCTGAAGACGTCACCTTTCCAACGTTATATAATATGTAGATGGAAGTATTAATGACAACACTTTACGACGCTTATAACTCCATCTATTGAAACTCCGCACGAACTTTTGCACTCACCCAATAGATTCAACGAGATTCACGATCGGCGCATAAAACGATTCGTGGCTCGTGTTATGGATTCGATCAACGAGTACTTTGGATTGGTATGTTCGCGCGACACGATCAATCATTATCTGTATTCACGTATCGTAGCTAAACGCGCTCCACCGAGCAACAATGAGGACAACGAATCAAGCGACGCGGGCGCTCTCTCGTCAAGAGCAACACAGCCGCCGCAATCGATGCGCTATCAACGACTACTGACTGACCACTTTGTTGACAATGAAGATACTCTCACTTTCGAGAGTAACATGTTGAAACAGTTGAGCGAAAAATCATATGACCGACGTTTCGTATGCGATACGAAAGATGTTCTTTCTCGTCTAGTGCCCTTTATTTCTACGAGCGACACCGCCGCAGTATTATTGTCACATCGCGAGGCACGTTGTTTCTTTCTAGTAATGGTGAATCTTGCATTCTCGTTCGGTCTAGCTGTACTAGAGCGGCCCGATACGGTGCATCGACTCGTATCGATGCTCACGCACTCTTCGGCAGACGTATCTCTGCGCGATGATTGCCCATATCGAGTGCTTTATGCACCCCTAAACTGTCGTGCAATGTATCGCTATACAATGATCATTTGCCAAGTGGACGATTGCGAATACGGACCCTCTCGTAGCTCTTTGATAGACGATAACGAAGTGGCCCACGAGATGTTCCGACGAGTACAGAAGGACGTATACGAAAACATTGAAAATTTTCTTCAACTAATGACCGATAAACAACAACAAAAGAGCAGCAACGGTAATAGTGGCAACGAACAACAACTCGGACGAAACGCTGTGGCAAATAACGAACAGCAGCAGCAACGGAACGACGAAAGTTCTACCGATGCTTCGATGGTATTGAACGAGCTCGCACTACGACGTCGTAAAATCAGTCTTCGCCGCAACGCTCAATGTCAAGGCAGCAGCAGCCAACAACAATCCGAACAACGCGCACGGAGAACCTTCGTGACTCGATTGAAAAACGACAGCGGAAATGACAGTAGCAATAATGACGAAACATCAGCCAGCGCAGACGCCATGCGGGAATTTCTCGCGTCCCATGAACTCGATGAATTTGCCCTGGAACATGCGGATGATCAAGACTTGCACGAATGGTTAACCAGCGTGCACGATTCTACTGCGACTCCGGAATCATCATTTACGACCGATCTGTCCCTGCGTCATATCGCCGCACTGTATTTGTTTGTTGTAACAAGAGAAAGAGAGCGCTGGGCGATACTGAGCAAAACGGCAAATCTACGCGCGAATGCCAGTTGCCCGCGAATAAATGGCGCTGGAACATTTTTGGCCGTTTGACCGCTACGCACGCAAGCGATTGTGAGCGTTCGCTGCGGAAAATTTTCGCCGAAACGAGTATACACTCGTACGATACAAACTCTCTGGCCAACGGTCTGGCAATGTTCGTTAATCACAACATGAACGTGGATGACAGGGTGCCGAACGACATCGGCTACTCGCTCTGTGTTGCCCTCGTGACTATGCATATTTACGCCAGGGGCGACCCGGAGATCGTTATGTTCCTTTTGGTGTTTGTCGTGGCAGTTCGATTCCCCGGACAGTTTTTGAAGTCTGTGCTGTTGTTGCAAGTCATCAGCGACAGCGGCAAGAGCGAATTCGTATCAGAAGTGTTGCGTCAAATGTTCTCGTGCGCCCTCACAGGCACCATCAGCAACGCGACGTTGCGGCAGGGTGTGCGCGATGAGATCAACACCGACCTTATGAGCATGATGAATTCGCATCTGTGTCAATGCGATGAACCTGAACGCTTGAACTCGGAGCTATTCAAACTGCTTATTTCTCGCACGCGCATCAAGAGTCGAAAATTTTTCGATCAGCAACCGCAACATCTGATCAATCTGGTGATAACGGTCAACGACTCGATCACTCTGCGCAGCGACGCGGGTGTCATTACGCGCCTCAAGTATTGTTTGCGCATGCTGCATCGCTTCAAAACGTTGCATCCGCGCGATCACGATTGCTCGGTGGACTTTGGCAAACACTCCGCACCGAGTGTATCGCATCAATTCGCCACAAGATGCTTCGCACAAGGCGTGAGTTTTCCCTCGTTTCGCGTGGGTCTCTTTCTAGCCATGGAGCACTTTGCCATCGACATGTGCACGTACGACGAATCGTTTTACTTACTCTACGACGCCTTGAGCAAATGCTTCGCTAAAAACTGGCTAGAAAGAAAGAAACTACGCGAGGGTGTCGACAATTCCAATCGAGATGATAAAGTACGCTTGAATACTCGAATGCAAGAGCTCGAAGCATTCCGCAAAATGCTAATCTACGGCCAGACGGAACGCATCGTGCACGAATTGTCAACAGATGGTGACATCGGCGGCGGCGGCGGCGGCGGCGGCGGCGGCGGCGGCGGCGGCGGAGCGTCATCTTCGTTGCCAGACGGCGGCGAAGAGATTGTACAAGCGAGCGACGTGTTTGCTCACCAATCGGCCAAGAGACTTGAAGACCCGGTCATCATCGATCGCATACCCGTAACGATGCAGCGTGACGCGCGAAATTTGCACGTCACCATCGATCAGTATGAATGGTTATTGAAACGTTATCGCATCGTCGAGGATTCGACTGTGTCTATCAGCTAGATCGAAATGTGCAAATTTCTGCGCGAATTTCTCGACGAAAGCGGTTGTAACGTCGCAAGATCTAACATTCGCGATATCGTGTTTAAAATTAAGGAACGAATTAAGACCGAATATCCGCGTACATTTAGGTCACGCGATAACACGTTTCATTTGGTGTTTCGAGAGGTGATCGAATCTTAAACGACGTTGTTGCTGGCCGAATCTTAAACGCCGTCGTCGCTGGCCGAATTTTAAACGCCGTCGTCGCTGGTCGAATCTTAAGAGCCATCGTCGCTGGTCGAATCTTAAGAGTCGTCGTCGCTGGTCAAATCTTAAACGCCGTCGTCGCTGGTCGAATTTTAAGCGCCGTCGTCGCTGGTCCTGAGAACAGTATATATTCGAGAGGTTTGAAGTTCGCTTCTACAGTGTTGAAGAGAGATCGTCGTAGTCGTTGGTCGAATCTTAAGAGCCGTCGTCGCTGGTCGAATCTTAAGAGCCGTCATCGCTGGTCGAATCTTAAGAGCCGTCGTCGCTAGTCGAATCTTAAGCGCCGTCGTCGTTGGTCCTGATAACAGTATATATTCGAGAGGTTTGAATCTCGCATCGACAGTGTTGAAGAGAGATCATCGTAGTCGTGTGTCCGTTGTCGGTAGTCCATTGTCTTTACGTTCATATAATTTATTCGTGCAGCAATACATACAAGGAATGCAACAGCAGCAATAACTCTACGATTATTCATCGTTGGACAATTTAGTGCAGCTTTTCAATAAGATAGATCATCAGTCGCTGGCAATCGGAAACATATCAGGCGGGAAAGAAGATCACAAAACGTCACGTTTTAACGCGCAACTCATCAGTAGTACAACGGTCAGTAGTGAGAACAGCGAACTGATGGAACCTGCCGCCGCCGTAGCCACCTCCATTAGCACCAGCATCGACATGATGACCGCCGCTGACAAGCATCAACAACCTGCACAGCTGCAGCAATATGAACAACAACAGCAAACGAATAGTTACGACAGAAGTTTTCATCATTTTGCACGCCTGATTTGCCTGTTTGAACAGTTGCCCAAGGAGGAGCGCTTTGCTAAAATTCATCAACTGAAAGCGAGTTTGAATGACGCCGAGATTCGCATGTGTCTGGGTCGTCGACGCGGCAAACGAGAACTTATACTCTTGCTATGCTATGGGGCCAATCTCAACATAGAACGCATGCGGTTCAATGTGGCGAACATGTTTGTGGCCTATGGCGTAATAGATTCCTCAACGATGCAGAAACAGGCTACCGATGGAAGCATGTTGCGAAACTTGGACGAGTAGTACGAATATCCGAATACGTTCGAAGCATGTGCCTGGAACAACGTATCGGCCGATGTTATAAACAGTATGTTGTGTGACAATCAACCGGTGGTGGATGGAAAAGCCTGCCGTTGCTGCGTCTCCATGATGATTCGAATCTGCAACGGCGGAGGTGCGTCGCCGACATTACGTTCTCTAGAATCAACCGCCGCAGTCACAACGACGACGGTCGACGGAAGAGAAACCGTCGTCCCTCAAGCGCGTTCTAGATCTGGGATTGTCAAATCCAGGAATCGCGGTGACGGCGCTCAAACGAATGCCGTGGTGACGAATGAGAAGACGACGACGACGACAAATACGAACTACTCGAAGCGCAAGAGAGCCGGCAATCGCGAACCGAAAGCGAAACGCGCGAAAGATGATACGAATGGATCAGCGGCAGCGGCAGCGGCAGCAGCAGCAGCAGCAGCAGCAGCAGCAGCAGCAATAACAGCACCTACAATAAACGGAACAATAGCAACACCATCTACTATGAGCGGAGCAATAGTAGCAGCAGCAGCAACAGCAGTAGCCGCGTCTACAACAAACGGAACAATAGCATTATTACCTACTATGAACGGAGCAACAGCAGCAACGGCACTTGCGAACAACGAAGTACACGAGAAAACGGCGGCGTTAGTAATGACAAAGCCACCATCGATTAATCAAAGTCGTGGAGTTGCTGGCAAAGACATGTCACTCATAACCAACTTGAACATGTCCAGCAGTGATGAGGAGGAAGAGGACGACGGCTACGGCGGCGATAACGGCGAGGGCGAAAATGTGCTCGACTATGTCAGCGGCAGCAGCAGCAGCAGCAGTTCAGAGGATGAAACACCACTGCCACCACTGCCACCAACACTATCAATACCAC
This sequence comes from Harpegnathos saltator, assembly GCF_003227715.2. Taxonomy (NCBI): domain Eukaryota; kingdom Metazoa; phylum Arthropoda; class Insecta; order Hymenoptera; family Formicidae; genus Harpegnathos; species Harpegnathos saltator. The sequence goes on from NW_020229905.1 coordinate 42,860, forward strand.
CACCACCGTCTTCTCATACCTCGCCTGACACGGAGGAAGCAGGTCACCGAAGAGTAATCGATCCTAAGTTGAAAAAAAAGTAACCGAGGGTGCGTATGTGCGTTCGCTCGTACCAGGTCAATTGTACGAAATCATCGTGGAATCGTTGACGCGACCGGACGCAGACTTTACCATTATTGCGTGACAGAGACGCAATGTCTATCGCGCCATCATCCGTACAGTGTGTACGCTTCCGCCCACCGACTCGAACGATGATGAGGCCTTTCAACGATGCGATTTTTTCAATATGGAAGATTCACCCTACTTGTATTACGTTGACGAGTCAGTGGACGTGGTCGTGCGCAACAGACGCTATATGACGATACACGCAATCAATCATCGACACGATTGCGCGCCTCTTTGTCAGCACGAACGAGATATCGTAAAAATTGTTTCGCGCCTTGTACGAGCTATTGTATCTCGCGAATTTCGCGAACATTAAGAAAAAATAAAAAAAACATCAATCGAAAAGCCTTCGAAAAATCAGTTTTTTCCAATTCGTTGTCCAATCCCTCAATCGTCGTTAAGCGAAACACTAACTGCTTGTGATGCACCATCGATTTCGCGAACTCTTGGCGCTGATTGCGATTGTGCTCTTGTTGTATTTTGTGCGACGCGAGTACATACCGTATACGTCGAGCCCGAAAGAGCGACGATTGCACATAATTTGGACGTGTTGTACGATCCACTGGTCGAAGCGAACAACGGTGCGATTTCGAACGATGACGTACAGCGGGAATGATTTCTTCGTTTGACAAGACAAATGGGCATGGGGATAGATTCTCTTCCTGCGGAACGCTTCGAATCGGTGGAAGGACGAAGAGGTGCTGGTGGTCTTGACGACGAGGAAGACGAAGAAGACAAAGACGATCACGCGAGACAACGCGACTGCTTGACCATCGGTGCTTTCATATCACCGTACGATGAATACATAGATTGTCGCAAATTTTGCAAGGTGAGCGACGGCGTAGACTATCGTTATTACGATCGGGTGGGCCTGATTCTGAACGATCGTCGCAGCCGGCCCGGAGCATATGCATGCCAAATAATGCGGCGGTTTGTAACACCAATACATCTCTCGCCCTTTATAGCAAGCATGGCTGGCGATGTATGCCGTAAACACGCGCATTTGTCGGCGAAGGTGGCAATCTTATAACGGTGTGCAACGGTGCACTGCTAGATCGCGCAACCGGCAAGACCTGGCATCAGCACATCGATCCATCACTGACCTTCGAATCAATAGACGAACGATTGCCGAGCGGAGAATATCGTTTCGTGTGCGCGGAAATGGAACTCGACGATCGCGGGAACAAAACCATCGAAGCGCCGATCGACCGCTTGATAGCTCTGCCGAACGCTTGCGCCTCGCTCATTCCCTACTCAGACCCGGCGATCAAGCCCGACTTTGAAACCGGCCGCTGCTTTTGCGGAGAGAGAGCCTCGTACGACGATGTGTCCGGTCTGTGCGTACCAAACGTCGTCTTGAAAATTACCGATGCGTTCGACCCGCGCACCATGGAAACGAGGCTGCGTACCGGATACGCGGCCGGTGTTACTTCCGGGCCCTGCGTGGAAACTTGGACAACAAATTCGAGGGCTAGCGCGTTAGCCGTGCCGACTCGCGCCAATGATGATCCGCGCCCACTGCTTTGCGGCATCGAGCATAATACCGACATGGCTGCTGGAGCCTCGTTTCCCGCATACGTTCGAGCGTACGCGTTTCTATTCGATCGAGCCGTGCCATCTCTATACGCCATGCTGCAAGGATAGAGCAGCTCTCTTCTCTCTCTCTCTCTCTCTACATGTACCAAGCGGGCGTCCCTTCCGCTCTGTATACAGTATAACTGAAAATAATTTTAAAACGTTAGCGTGTAAAGAGATATGAGGATGAAGTACATTGCCCAGGCCTACCAACCTGGGCAATAACATATATATATATATGCGGAGTGTTCCAGACCACACAGTTCGCCCGATTTTTTCGTTAACGCGACACTTTAGAAAAAACATTTCAGACAAAATTGTAGAGCTTCAAAGGACTATTTACTGACGCTATGAATTTGATCTTGGAATAACCTTGAAAAGTCCAGTCAAGATCAACATAAAAAGTCTTAATGGATAACCCAATTTTTATTATATCATCCTTTTTCACTGATTAATTTGAACAACGTTTGTCTGAAACATTTTTCTATTTACCTAATATTTTTTGAGATATTTAAGAAAACTTGGTAACTTTTTCAATATTTAACTCACGATATCTCGCTATTTGTCAGAAGAAAAGTGGTACTAGACTTTTCTGTTTTATTTAGTCTCAAGAATATATTTTTACAATAGCGCCCTGACTTTTGATTAATTTGATGAATTTTGAAATTTCAAAAAATTAGCAAGTTAACAAAAGTCAGGGCGCTATTGTAAAATATATTCTTGAGACTAAATAGAGCAGAAAAGTCTAGTACCACTTTTTTCTGACAAATAGCGAGATATCGTGAGTTAAATATTGAAAAAAGTTACCAAGTTTTTCTTAAATATCTCAAAAAATATTAGGTAAATAGAAAAATGTTTCAGACAAACGTTGTTCAAATTAATAGTGAAAAAGGATGGTATAATAAAAATTGGGTTATCCATTTAAGACTTTTTATGTTGATCTTGACTGGACTTTTCAAGGTTATTCCAAGATCAAATTTATAGCGTCAGTAAATAGATCCTTTGAAGCTCTACAACTTTTGTCTGAAATGTTTTTTTCTAAAATGTCGGTTAACGAAAAAATCGGGCGAACCGTGTGGTCTGAAACACTCCGATATATATTAACATGATCCATTGGTAAGGCTGGAATGTATTATTATATACTTAAAGCTAAACGTTTTAAAATTATTTTCAGTTATACTGTATACAGAGCGGAAGAGACGCCCGCTTGGTACATATAGAGAAAGAGAGAGAGAGAGAGAGAGAGAGGAGAGAGAAGAGAGAGAGAGAGAGAGAGAGAGAGAGAAGAGAGCTGCTCTATCCTTGCAGCATGACGTATGGAGATGGCACGGCTTGATCAAATAGAAACGCGTACGCTCGAACGTATGCGTGAAACGAGGCTCCAGCAGCCATGTCGGTATTATGCTCGATGCCGCAGAGCAGTGGGCGCAGATCATCATTGGCGCGAGTCGGCACGGCTAACGCGCTAGCCCTCGAATTTGTTGTCCAAGTTTCCACGCAGGGCCCGGAAGTATCACCGGCCGCGTATCCGGTACGCAGCCTCATTTCCATGGTGCGCGGGTCGAACGCATCGGTAATTTTCGAGACGACGTTTGGTACGCACAGACAGACACATCGTCGTACGAGGCTCTCTCTCCGCAAAAGCAGCGGCCGGTTTCAAAGTCGGGCTTGATCACCGGGTCTGAGTAGGGAATGAGCGAGGCGCAAGCGTTCGGCAGAGCTATCAAGCGGTCGATCGGCGCTTCGATGGTTTTGTTCCCGCGATCGTCGAGTTCCATTCCCGCGCATACGAAACGATATTCTCCGCTCGGCAATCGTTCGTCTATTGATTCGAAAGTCAGTGATGGATCGATGTGATGATGCCAGGTCTTGCCGGTTGCGCGATCTAGCAGTGCACCGTTGCACACCGTTATAAGATTGCCGCCTTCGCCGGCAAATGCGCGTGTTTGCGGCATACATCGCCAGCCATGCTTGCTATAAAGGGCGAGAGATGTATTGGTGTTACAAACGCCGCATTTTTGGCATGCAGTATGCTCCGGGCCGGCTGCGACGATCGTTCAGAATCAGGCCCACCCGATCGTAATAACGATAGTCTACGTCGTCGCTCACCTTGCAAAATTTGCGACAATCTATGTATTCATCGTACGGTGATATGAAAGCACCGATGGTCAAGCAGTCGCGTTGTCTCGCGTGATCGTCTTTGTCTTCTTCGTCTTCCTCGTCGTCAAGACCACCAGCACCTCTTCGTCCTTCCACCGATTCGAACGTTCCGCGGAAGAGAATCTTATCCCCATGCCCATTTGTCTTGTCAAACGAAGAAATCGTTCCCGCTGTACGTCGTCGTTCGAAATCGCACTGTTGTTCGCTTCGACCAGTGGATCGTACAACACGTCCAAATTATGTGCAATCGTCGCTCTTTCGGGCTCGACGTATACGGATATGTACGCGCGTCGCACAAAATACAGCAAGAGCACAATCGCAATCAGCGCCAAGAGTGCGAAATCGATGGTGCATCGCAAGCAGTCAGCGTTTCGCTTAACGACGATTGAGGGATTGGACAACGAATTGGAAAAAACTGATTTTTCGAAGGCTTTTCGATTGATGTTTTTTTATTTTTTCTTAATGTTCGCGAAATTCGCGAGATACAATATCTCGTACAAGGCGCGAAAACAATTTTTACGATATCTCGTTCGTGCTGACAAAGAGGCGCGCAATCGTGTCCATGATTGATTGCGTGTATCGTCATATAGCGTCTGTTGCGCACGACCACGTCCACTGACTCGTCAACGTAATACAAGTAGGGTGAATCTTCCATATTGAAAAAATCGCATCGTTGAAAGGCCTCATCATCGTTCGAGTCGGTGGCGGAAGCGTACACACTGTACGGATGATGGCGCGATAGACATTGCGTCTCTGTCACGCAATAATGGTAAAGTCTGCGTCCGGTCGCGTCAACGATTCCACGATGATTTCGTACAATTGACCTGGTACGAGCGAACGCACATACGAACCCTCGGTTACTTTTTTTTCAACTTAGGATCGATTACTCTTCGGTGACCTGCTTCCTCTGTGTCAGGCGAGGTATGAGAAGACGATGGTGGTGGTATTGATAGTGTTGGTGGCAGTGTGCAGTGGTGTTTCATCCTCCGAACTGCTGCTGCTGCTGCTGCCGCTGACGTAGTCGAGCACATTTTCGCCCTCGCCGTTATCGCCTCCGTAGCCGTCGTCCTCTTCCTCCTCATCACTGCTGGACATGTTCAAGTTGGTTATGAGTGACATGTCTTTGCCAG